>NC_044205.1:4030811-4330811 GCF_900880675.1 Sparus aurata | reverse complement strand
TGATACTAGAAACTTTATTTTTTGTCATCTGTTTTTTCAGTCTTGAGGCTAACAGCTTTCCTGCCCTTTCCCCACTTTCATAATCATTTCATTTTGCTCTCTTTAGTTTATATTACATTTTTTCTTTTATAATGTCATCATATTTCATTTTTAGTTTGCACAGTTCTGTCCATATTTCATTCTTGTATTTGTTTGACAGTGAACTTTGTAACAGCTTAATTTTTGTTAACAATTTGCTAAGCTAAGCTAAGCTAGTGGAGTTTTAATGCCCCGGACTATGTGCTGAGACCCTATTTGTACTGTTGCTGAAGTCTGGTGCTGTTCTGAGCATTATTTGTGGCTTTTTGGTGGCGGTTTATATTTGGATCCGTTTACTGCAGTGTATTGTTGTCGTGCGGTCGTTTCTGAGGTTGATAAAACTCCGTAAATTAGCGGTCTGCTAACTTGATCTCTTGAGAGGGAAGTTTCACTGTGATTTAGACCATGGATTAAACTTACACCGGAATGTCACTTTAATTCGCTCCCCTCTGAGGCAGCATTTTAATGCTTCCCATATCAGTGGCAAATCATGTATGGAGTTGTTGTTAATATCCATAAATGTTTGAATGTATTCATTTTTTTGACCTTCATTGACCTTCCACTGTTTAAAACACACTGGTGCTGATTTTAATTCAAGGTCAATCTGACTAGGACTATGATCAGATATCACTATTGGATTTATTAAACTTTGTGGCACATTTTTAACAATATCTTGAGAAAGGAGCAGGAACAAATCAATTAATCAGAAGGTCTGATGCCTGTGGGAGTAAAAAGTATAATCTCTTACATCTCTGTGTAGTGTTCTCCAGATATCAACAAGCCCAACAGCATGCATTAACTTGATTAACGTAAATACAGATTTTTTCAGTTGGTTTATCTTCCCGCTCTTGTCAACCTGTGGATTTAATGCTAAATTTAGATCTCCCCCTAATATAATTGTTGAGTCACAAAAATCTACTAATTTACTCTCAATTGCGCTGAGGAAGCCTGGACAGTCTTCATTAGGTGCATATACATTTACTAGAGTGAAGTTGTTTGATTCCACAGAAACATTAATAAGAATATATCTCCCAAAAGGGTCTCTTAATACATTGTTGACTGTGAGGTTTAATTTCTTATGAAATAAAACAGCAACACCAACTCTCTTTGAAGATTGTCCAGCACCAAGTAGCTCACCTACCCATTCTCTTTTTAGATGACCAAGTTTCTCTGTTCTTACATGTGTTTCTTGGAGAAAGTCGATATCTGGACAGAATCTTTTTAAATATATTAATATTTTACCACGTTTAACTTGATTATTTGCTCCGTTCACATTCCGGGATATAATTCTGTGCTATTCATTAAACTAACCTAAAGATCAAGTGTAAAACAAGAAAGAATATATTTCTTCTTTTCACTGCCAAATACATATCGATACAATGAAAAACAGCCTTCTTAGTTTCCAATCTCTCACCTATTCCTCCCTCCTCTCCTCACGAAATCCAGCAACAGTCAGTCGCTGCGTCAAGGCGCACGTCACCGGTCCCTTTTATCCAGGTTTACTTCACACCAGTTGATCCTTTAGCGGCCTTGGAATCCAGAAACGCTGACGCTTGGGCAACATCCTCGAACATGTAGCGCTCACTGCCCCAAGTTTTCCCACCGCTAGCTTATGTAGTTTTAGCAACCTCAGAAAAGACCGCACAATAACAATACACTGCAGTCTATGCCTCCACCAAGACACCGTCATCTCGCAGGGCTTCCCCACAACGAGCAAGCTGCTGCAGGAGAGTAGTGAGTTTTGTTGTCTTTTCAATACAAATCCGGCAAAGCTAGCAGATGTTTGATGCTTCGAACTATGTGCTGGGACCCTATTTGTACTGTTGCTGAAGTTTGGTGCTGTTCTGAGCATTATATGTGGCTATGAGTGGCTTTTTGATGGTGGTTTCTTGGTGGAGGCATAGGCTGTAGTGTATTGTTATCGTGCGGTCATTTCTGAGGTTGCTAAAACTACATAAGCTAGCGGTGGGAAAACTTGATCTCTCAAGGGGGTCTTACTCAGTGTCACAGTGTGTTAGACCATGGATTAAATTTATGTTGGAATATCCCTTTAATATGATCTGAGTTAAACTTGAAAACAATACTTTGTCCCTTAACTTTTCCAAGTCACCCTTTTTGGAAGAAATTACACACTGTGGGTTCAAACGTAATAGAAAATGAAAAATACATTTTGTTTTATGCTATCTTTGATATTCTGGTCTGCAAAAAGGCTCACTCATTAGAACTAAAGAAACTTGTAGGCATTTTGTTTGAAGACTGAAATAACAAATAGTCAGAGTTTTCTCGACATTGCATAGTTCTTACTTTGCAAGGCAGCTTGATTAGCATGATCACATGATCATGTTATATTGCAAATCCATCTTTCCGGGTTTGTTCTTTTGGCAGAACCACAGTGGTTGAACCAACCAGCCTCCCCTGAGAAACATGGGCAGCTAGAGACAGCAGCTATGGACAGAAATGGTGGAGTTCAGTATAGCTGCTGTTAGCATCAGTTATATCAGAACCTAACAAAAGAGTAAACAATGGCACTAAAGGCTCTCTTCCATAAAAAAACAACAACACATATTTATGCTTCTCTCATGGCTTGTTTGATTTACCAGTGTGCTCCACTGTTGATCTGATTTGTTGAAGTTGGCCTGAATGAGGATGATAGACACATCGTTCATCCAATCACCTACCAAGTGTCTATAAGTTCCTAGATGGTTCTGTGCAACAGACAAACTAAAGCTCAACAAACTACAGTATCTGCTGCATCTGATTAGATTAGTTCAGCTGACTGGTTGGCTGTATCACTTCCCATGTCTCCATCTCCCTGTTTAAAGCTGGGGTTGAGCAAGCTAAATTTAAAGTATCCGACCCAAAAAATCTGACCCCCTCCCCTCTGGCCTTCCTACAGTGCAACACTGTCAAAGCACATGAACTTGCACTGCCTGACCACACCGACCTTTGCTGTAAAAAAACCCAAAAAACTGTTCTGCAGCTGTGGTTGCCATAATTTTACAGTAATATATACAGTAGAACTTTTTCTACTATTAAAGTAATAGGATATTAGTACTGCTGACTTCGTGGTTAATGTGGAGTTTGAGTCCAAGGTTTACCATATAAATACACATTTTTACTAACAAGAAAACGCTGTTTTGCCATATAATAAGCATGATTTGTATATCAATTATATGGCAAAAGAGCACAATTTTTATTTGAAAAATTGTAAAAAAATTTATTTATACAGTAAAATATGGTTTTAAACTCTACCTTCTACCGTTATAGCAGAAAATGGCCTACTGTTAAATTCTGGCAACCACAGATGCAAGTTTGCTACTCTAAAATTAACAGGTTTTCCTTACTTTTTTATAACTATAAACTAGTATACCATATTGTGAGCCTTGTCGCTCACGGCTCGTTCAGGAAGGAGGGAGAGTCCGCGTTTCTTATGGTAAACTGAGCTTTTATTCTGGGCACAGGCAGGAAACGGGGCTCAAAGTAAAACAAAATCAAACACAAAGAACAGCCGTCCATCTGAAGGCTGAGGGTCAGATTCCCTTGCTGCCTCTGCTGCCCATCTCTGCTCTGGTCCTGTCCTTGGACCCAGTCTACTGCAAGAGATCAGAACCAGGTTACAAACATGCTTATATAGCTGACTGATTACCTGATTCTGTCCTGCTGTCACATCTCTCTATAAAAGCAAGGAATCTCTGTCTGTCTGTCTGTCTGTCTGTGTGTGTGTTCCTCAAATATCTCTGCGGATCAGGATCAGACTGACCTGAGAGTTTCAACATGGCTGCTGCGTGGTTCGAGGGTGTGCGATTTCGCATTTGTTTGGACTGCAGTGATACCGTTAATTAATTATTTCATAAATGCTTTACAAATTCTGCGAGCATTGTCCACCGGAGCCACCACAGTCACGTGCGCACCAGAGCCAATCAGTGCAGAGCTCAAGCCACGACACACCTTAAGAAACAAGCAGATTTATACCTGCAGCGGCGCGAGCTGGACCGGGATTTTGCCAGCAGTTCGGTCCCGTTCTGTTCTGTTCTGTGCATCTAAACTGACTGTTGTGTATTAATGAGACTAAAAGAGTCCGGACCGAGTCTGTTCGGGTCTGAGGAGATCCGGAGACGCGCGGACAACAAAGTGGAATCAGAATCTGTGGATGTTCATGTGAGCTAGCTCACCCACACGGCCACCTCCTGAGTCGACGGACCGGATGCACCGGCACGTCCAAAACCGGACTTAGGGTAAATAATGTCCACCACGCTTTTTCGCAAACATTGCTGTCACGTTTGATTTGTGTCTGGTGCAGGAAGAAACGGTAAAAACGGGCTTTTGTCACGAAAGTGTTCAAGCAGCAAGTTTGGTTGTTGAGGAACAGGAAGTTGTGTGAGGGACGCCGCCGGTGATACAGACAGCGACAGAGATGGCGAGTTTTGAGAGTTGAGAGATTTGTGACATATAGCGTGTTTGGAGTGTATAGTTAGTGTGTTATGTAGTGTTTGGTGTAGTGTGTTTAGTGTGTAGTGGAGTCGTTTTTTTGTGTTGTGAGCCAAAACAATGAGGAGACTGCTGAATGTGGAGCAGACAGTGCAGCTGAGGAGCCTGAGGCATTGCTTGCATTTAAATGTAAATAGTTACAAATAACTTTGTAAATTTCAAACACTTATGCACAAATTTAGCAAACAACAATTTATATTTGCATTATAACTAATGCAATTGGTTCATTAAACTGTTTGTGGTTTTCACAGTAAAAAATCTAACCTTTCCTACTCTGATTTTATGTTATTTTGTGATATTAGGTCCATAGTGTTAATATAATATGTCAAAATGAAAAAATAACTGTACAGTCACATATGTGAGGTTGTGCTGAAAATAATGACACCAAACAAGGCAAGGTAAATAATTTTTAAGGTGAAATATAATGGTATAATCAAAAGTAGTCAAAAACAGCCAATTATATCCCTGACGTGCCACCTTCAAACACAACCTCATTTGGCCATCCATGAAAAAGCTACTGAACCTCCCACTTTTCTATAGGAATACATGTTTCCTATGGGCAATGCACTAGTTACATTTAAATGCGAGATCTGTGCCACTTGAGGTCACCATCATTTATTGATTTATTCATTTCTTCTATTTGGGCGCGCAGTGAATCTTGGGCAATTTGTAGCTGCGAAGGATAGTAGCGGTGTGTCCTTCAGGAACAGGCGAAAGAAGGAGGCATGTGTGGGGAGCATTTGGAGCACACTTTGAATTGGGACAGGCTTCGCACGGCTTAGTGACGTAATTGCACTTCAAATACGCACTCTGAAGGATGCTGCCCCTGAATTGGGACACAGCCAGTGTCTCCTGTGTTCTTCCCTCTGTACATGTCTGTCTCCTCTGTGCTTCCCCCCTCGTTACCTCACCTGGCCTCCTCCCTCCTCTCTCTCCTCACCTATTCCTCGTCTCATCGTTAGTGTCTGTGTACTCAGTTGCTGCTTTCCCTCTTTACTTTGTCCATTCATTGCTTCTGTTGGTCCGATGTTCTTCCCGAGTTCCTTGTTTCTCCAGTCTCCCAGTGGTATGTATTTTTTAGATTTTGATTTGAACTTTGCTTTTGATTTGTACTTTGTTTTTTTGTTTGCACTTTGTTCAACTGTTTGCTTTGCTACTTTGCCTTTTCCGCTTTTTACTAGTTTGTAACTAGCTCCCTTGGTTTGTCTGCATTCAGTCTTTTGGTTAATAAAGCCCATTTTTTTTGTTGACTCTGATCCTGCCTCCTGTTCTAAATTGCATTTGGGTCCACCTTTAGTTTTCCCCTTTAAACCCGTGACAACAGGTTGCAAAGGGCTTTACATCAACATCACTGTAAAACAAAATGAGTGAATTTATAGAAGAAAAGGTTATAATAATAATAATGATAATAATATAATAATGACAATAATAATGACACTAATAATGACAATAATAATATGATAATAATAATTATTATAATAATCATAATAATAATGATGATATAATAAGCATAATAATGATGATAATTATGAATAGTAATAACAACAATGGTAATAATAATGATAATAGTAATGTGGAAAATGAACACAAGAATGATACATGTAATGCTGGGTTCAGAGCTGATAAAAGAGAGTCTTATTTTTGCAAAAGTTTTGCAGCTGGAAGAAACAGAATTGAACCAATGTATTGACCTAATGTGTCCATGACTTCAGTTGAGGGTCAAATATAACACGAAGATTTCTAGAAAAGGGTTTAACAAAAGGGGCAAAAAGGATCAATACGCCCTCTTCTAATACAACAGTGGGTAGAAACGTATCAATTTATATTTGCTTTTGCTGATTTTAAATGAAACATCACATTCTGATGGAAATTGGTCCTACTAACTGTAGGAAAGGATTTTGAAATACTTCTGAAACAATACATGCAATCTGTTTATACAAGCAGTTCTGATTATTACAAAACTTGTCTTTATCTGTTTAAAGCAAATGCTAAATTTATATATTTTGGTTATATCTTCAGGTAAGCTAACAATTCACATATCTGACGAGCGTCATTGTTGACAAACTGATCTAATATCTTCTTTGCATGTACTTGATGTGTACCTGGTTCCACCATATGAGTTTCTTGTTGTCTTTCCCTTAACTTGCATTTCCAACTGTTCTTAATTATAAGTCTTTATTGTTGCATCCCAATATTTCTCTTCATCTCTCTCATCCATCTGTTTTATTTCTTTAGTCCTGCATCATCCCCCTCTTCCTTCTCCTTCTTCCTATTCCGACTTTCTCTTCCAATGTTTTCATCCTCTCTCCTTTACTGGTTTTTCTTTTGATCATCTGGCACCAGAACACTCGGAACATGGCTTCTCTCGGTCTCTCTCTGTCCCTTTCTTGTAAATGCACATATCCTCTAACAAACATCTTTCCACCCACAAAAACAACTGTACCAGCATAAACCATTTTTAATCACACACACACACACACACACACACACACACACACACACACACACACACACACACACACACACAGAGGGATGTTCCTTTATCTTGTGCCCTGTGATTAGTTGTGTGAAGAGGGCCCAAATCTCTGATCCTTCTTCATTGTGTGATCAATCAGCTGAGCACATAAGCATGCTGGGGACTGGGAACACAGACAGAGGGTTAGGAAGGGCTGTGTGTGTGTGTGTGTGTGTGTGTGTGTGTGTGTGTGTGTGTGTGTGTGTGTGTGTGTGTGTGTGTGGGGCTCTATATTTGGATTCACTCACGTCGCAAGCAGAAAATGACGTCTTCACACCCACTCAAGAAAGTAAAGCAATTAGTAACTCATCAACTATAAGGAAGTAAAGAAGGATGGACATGTGGGAAGATACGAATGAAAATAGACTGATCACAACAAGATGGATGTAAATAACTTCTCGTTGAATATGATTCTGAACAGAATCAGAATATGAAAAAACTGAAAATGAACTGAACTGCAGTTTTTACAGTCAAACTGATTGACTAACAGTGTTTACATTTTTTTTCATGATTTTTTTTCACAATTTTATATCCTTTTATATGTGATTCTATTTATGGTGAGCCTGTTTTCTGGCCCTCGTGAAATTCCTGCGCTGGTCGTGAGGACAGTTCTCACAGTGCCTCACCCGCCACTCACGGAGTGGGCAGATGACATGAAGCAATAGCCTGACGTTAGCTACATCCACATAGTTAATTATCTTTTTATGCAGAATTACGCAGTTAAAAAAGCACAGAAGCATACAACTACCTGCACAGTAACAAAATAAGGAAAGTACCATTGAAGAATCACAGCAAGTTTATATTTCTGAATGCAGCAGTAGAGCCCAGTCAGAGCGTCAATCAAGCTAAACATACAGTGTACATAATGCTGAAGGAAAGTGAAGTCGTGGAGACAGGCGGCTGCTCGTGCATCGCCGGGTTATGGAAGTCATGCAGTCATGCAGCAGCTATTCTGTGGAAGATATTCATAAACCCAAATATTTATTTTAGTGTCAAAGCCGCGAGCCACGCTAGTCTACGTTCCCCCTTCCTCAGCATGGCGTGTAGGGCGCTGGACACGGACAAGTTTGTCGAAGCTGTTGATGTTCTACACGAGACGTTTCTGAAAAAACCTTAGATTTTCTTGAATTGTTGTGGCAACCAACAACGGCATGTTGTACCTGAGCTCATTTTAAAAACAATTTAGCATTTATGACATAACACTAGTTGTTTTGGGCTATTTTGACCGCCAGCAGAAGTAGTTATCTGTAGTTATCTGTAATGGCAGCACCCATAGGCTTCTGAAGGCTTCTGTCACAAACTGTGCGACCAGTGGTATTGCAGAGTATTGTCAGCAGCTTGGTCAGTGGATTTAGAACTATAATTTTCTATCTACACTGCTCGCATCAGTTTTGTACTGAAGGGCTCCGCCGTCAAGGTATCAAAAAATAAATATGGTTACGCTTTCAAAGTGAAGCTTGCTGAGAAACATTTCACATATCATCAGTTTTGAAAGATAATGAGTTTGGCTAAATGGTAAAGGGACTTGCATATCTATAGCTCTATTCCAGTCTACTGACCGCTCAAAGTGCTCAACACCACTTGTCAGATTCATCCATTCACACACACACACACACACATTCATACACTGATGGCGGAGGCTGCCATGCAAGGTGCCAACTGCTCATCAGGAGCAATTTGAGGTTCTGTATCGTGCTCACGGACACTTCGACATGCAGCCAGGATTCAAACCAGCGACCTTCCAATTACTAGACGACCCGCTCTACTTCCTGAGCAACAGCTCTGGTTATGAAGGGCTTTGTGAATGAGGAGAGGGACATCGGCTCTATTGTGGGGCAGGTAGCTAGTGGATGTTCAGGAAGACAGGGGTGGTATGGCCATGAGTGGGTAAGCCGGCAAGCAGCAGAGTTTTGGGTGTACTAACATTTATCCAGGTGCTCTTGCAGTAGTCAGTTCTGGACATGATGAAGGCATAGATCAAAATTTCAGCAGCAGAGAAGGAGATTTGATGGCAGAGACTAGCTATGTTTTTTAGGTGGAAGAGGGGAGTTTCGGTGATTCTGTTGACATGCTGTTCAAAGGAGTAATTACTGTCCAAAATTACTCTGAGGTTACTAATGTGTCATGTCTTGTAGCCTACAGCATTTTATGGGTTCCTTTCCACCCAGGAGACAGGGAACACTTTGTCTAGTGTTTTAACAAACAAAAACTCTCCTGGCTTAAAAGTTTAGACAGGATTATAGAGCGCCGAATATAAAGTTGCACATGCTAAAATAAACATTAACTTTTTGCCACATTTAGCAAAAAAACATGTAATTTTTTAATGTTACTTTTGACCAGATTTACAGCGCTCGCTCGCGTCAATGAGCTTTTATTTTGGTACTTCAAGTTCACAAATATTTCTGTCTATATTACAATCGGCGCCCCACATAGGATAGCCTCATTTCCAAGTTCTGACAGGCTAGTGGAAATTTGTCACTGACAAAATTAATTAATTGATTGAACTTACTTATAGTCAATGATGGATTCATCTGTCCATAACCACTGCATGAAAAGTGGAGTTTTGTCACTATGCGGCACTGTACATTGTTGTGGAAGTTCAGGTTTACGACTGCACACAGCAATTTGCAGTCAACACCGAAAACTGCTGTGAATTGTCGGAAATTGACGTGGGCCTTGCTTGGCAGTTGTCCCCCAATGACCCCCCTCCCCCTGATTCTAGGGGAGGCTTTAACATGTAAATGAAAATGCTGTGAGCTATACAAATGCAAATCAGGGTAGCAGGGGGAGTTTTACCACAGGTGACCTTTTTATATAAGGTGTTAACTTCATTTTAAGAAAATCTCTGGTATAAATAGATCAGGCTCAGTATAGCTTAATTATAGACTCTTAAATTTTAGCTTGAATTGATTTATTTAATGAAAGTATGCTAGATTAATTATTGTGTATGTCATTAGCAATGGCCAGTGTTGTGTAAAAAAGATACACAAAATTATTTATTTATTTATTTTTTCTCTCCTGGGAACAAGTTAAAGATAAAATGCCAGTTGTTGAGAAGTTAAAATTTGCATGACATACTTTGAGATAAATAAGATATTGAAATGTATAACTCATTTCTGTTTAAAATGTGTGACTTTAAAATCTAATTTCATGGGTTCTGAATGTTTTAAAAGAAGTTGAAAAGTAATTCTTATTACGTATGAAAGTTCATGACCTTTAAGAGATTTTACACTTCCGGGGAGACCGGAGCGTGAGGAAGAAGGAGCGGAGAGTTAATGGCGTGGAGCAGCTAACAGGGGACTGTGTGTGTCGTCAGTGTCATGTTTTATCACTAACAGACTGTGAACTGTTGTCGGACGACGTGTTGTGAGTGTGTGAGTTGGACTCTCCATCGCAGTTGAAGTGTTTGTGTTTTATTGGACACGAAGCAAGCTCGGCTAAGCTAGCTAGCAGGAGCTAGGCTAGTGGCTATGGCGTCATTTCAGTGCCAATATTCGTAAGCATAAAAACATAATCAGCGCATATAAAGACCACTCTCTACGCGCTCACAGTCTCTGTGTACACGCTCACTGTCTCCCTCTGAGCCTTCTGCTCGCTTGACTTTGCTGAGTTTTGGCACTCTGGGGGTGGGCATTGAATAGACGGCCCCGCAACCCCCCCTCATTTCTGATTGGTCGCTTTCAACGCCTACTGTCTAAGAGAGAGAGTGGCGACAATGGAAGTTCAAAATGCTGGCTGAACCCTTGGTCCATGCACCCCTCCAAAAGTTCCAGGAAGTGCTTAGCGGGCAATAGAAAACACCAGGAAAACCACGATAATCTGTAAATAATGGTCAATAAATGCTTTGCAAAATGTGTATGCTTGTGTTAATTGCTTTGAATTAAGTTTACTAAACCTGTACAGCCGTTGACGGCAATAAAATTGTAATATTTTCTGTTCGTTTTTTTAAACTTTCAGACTTGAGTGAGGCAGACTAACAGGTGACTGACAAGTCTGGACTGACAGCAGCATTATGATGATAACTGTGTTCTAATAGGAAATCCATGGCAAATGAATTAAATTTTGATTTGAATTCATTGCAAATAAATGGAATTCTATCACTATTTGTTAACTATTCTTACTTATCCCAAACTTACTCTACTCATTGATGCATAATAAATCACAGTCTTGATTTTCCAGAGGCACCTAATACCACAATGAATTCCTTAAAAACAGTATCTAAAGAAGTCAAACAGATCAGCATGTCAAGCTGTTTGTTTCCTTTCTGCTGTGTTGTCCTTGAATACAGTCTTCACCAGGTGTACTGTGCTGCATGGGGATGCTCTGATCACTGGGAGAAAGGCGTGTGCATGTATGGCTTCCCCAAAGACAGAGACAGGAGAAAAGTATGGGTGGCTAAAGTCAGAAGGGGCAATTTAACCACCTACAAAGATTTTAATAACAAAAAAAATATGTGAGGTAATCATATTCAAACAATGTATTGGAACCTTTTTTATTACCACACCACTGGGAAGTTTAAGATTTTTTTAAATTAAAACCAGAGAACACAGAACAGGAAAAACGATGCAAAAACCAAGAGAAGTTAAGTTGCCACCCCTTCCAAGAAGCCTATGATGTCACTCACCACATCGAGGAACTGTTCACGACAAAGACTGGTTCCTCCCTCATAGAGCTTCCAAACGCAGAGGGTGAAGCTCTGGCACTCTCCAGCAGGCTTCCATCATCCTTTGGAGTAAAAGAAAAGATCATCAGGAGATTCATTAGGTTGAGCGGATTGAAGCAACACAAAATACAAAATGACAGGAAAAAACAACACTGAACAGATGGCCATATTGGAAGCAAGAGCTAAACCAAGATGGTGAAAAAGAAAAGTAGCCTAGGTTCAACATCAAGCAACTCCAGAAGAGCTGAAAGTGTTTCAGGACAAAGCCAGCATCACTGCCCCTCCACCTACCTGTATCCAGCAAACATCCCTGTTCCAGCAGCTACCACAACCCGGCTACCATCATTAACAAGAGACATGTAACAGCCATCATCATCATCATCATCATCATCATCGTCATCATCACTCCGGACCTATAAGATCTTTGGTCCTTACTCTTCAGTTCTCCTGATGTGCAGCATGCAGCATCAATGCTGTATGATTACTTACATTATTAATGAACTATATATTCATTGCAGTTACTACAATACAGACTCATCACACATGTCATTAGGCGCACTTGTGCAATCCAAGACAATCCAGTTCAACTGCTCTGCCATACATTCTTCATTTATAAAACGTATATATTTCTAGTTTTAGCTGACATTGTCAAAAAGTGTCTGCTGTGCTGGGGTGCATTATATTTGTCACAGGCAGTAAGACTGTTTTATCTTGGTTGTGCTTTTTGTTTTTATATTTTATTGGGTTTTATATTGCGTGTTTTACTTGTGTTTAATTATTGTGGACATTTTAGTGCATGCGTTTGGATTTTGTTTTTTGTACTGCCTGTTAACGCACCATTTGATTGATCAGCTGCACCTGGGAGGTTCCGCCTTTGCCCCATTTTAACAGTCACCAACTGAGACCAAGGGGAACACAGACACAGAGAAGGAAGGAGACACATGAGAGAGAAGCCAGAGAAACGCCAGCATGACGGCAGGTCTGGTCGACCGAAATTAGAGACCTGGTTGGTGGACAGTAAGGATCTGGAGACGCCGAGTGGGAGGGAGGCATGGGGAGAGGCGGGCGAGCTAACGTGTTAGAGAGGCGCAGGGTCCAGCCATTTAGTTTTATCTCCATTTTCAATGCATAACGCATAAAACACTTTGTAACTGTGTTTTGTTGCCATACAAATAAAGACTATAATTATCTTATATTGTTAGTCTGAAGGACTGTTAGTCAATCAGATTATTCTCACATGTGTAGCAGATATTACCTAATAGATGGGTATATAAAGGCATGCATTCACAATGCGTAATGGCATACAATGGCTGCTTTGGCACTGTTGGAGGATGTGGCAAACAGCAAACGAGTGGCTGATGGGCAGTGGCGTGCACAGACTTTTTGAAGGGCAGGGGCGAAAAGAAAAAAAAGGGCACATACAGCGCGTTCTCGCCACTGAAGAGGGCACTAAGTTCCGTGTGTTGCCGAGGGCACTTTAGACATGTTTATATGTTATACAAATGACACATTATATAGCCTTAAAACAGACTAACTAGACAGACTACTCAAGTTAATTTGTAGTTAGGATCAGCATCCACGAGAACTGTGTAGATTCAACATTGGACTGTGAAGAACACACAGAGACATGGATGTATGAAGGAAATAAAACCCTAGGTGGTCTGAGGGTCCCCCAGAACATTTTCAATTAAGTAGATGCCATTTCCTGTATTCTAGTGCTTTTTAACACCAAATTAGCACCAGATAATCCAAACTGGTTCTGTGAGATATAGTTCTGGCTCAATATAGATCAAAAAGTGACCCAACATAAAAGTCATTGCAACAGTAATGTTTCATAGTGTTTCTTGGTCTTAATAGTCTTCTGGAGTTTAGTGTGTTTTCTTCACCCAATAGGGCTCTGTGATAAAAACACATGGAACAATACACATTTAAAATATTTATTTGACACCTCAAAAGAAACAAACTATGATGAAGCATGGACATACAGTGGCTTGCAAAAGTATTCACCCCCCTTGAACTTTTCCACATTTTGTCATGTTACAACCACAAATGTAAATGTATTTTAATGGGGTTTTATGTGATAGACCAACACAAAGTGGTGCATATTTGTGAAGTGGAAGGAAAATGATACATGGTTTTTAAACATTTTTAAAAATAAAAAACAGAAAAGTGTGGTGTGCAAAAGTATTCACCGCCCTGAGTCAATACTTTGTAGAACCACCTTTCCCTGCAATGACAGCTGCAAGTCTTTCGGGGTAAGTCTCTACCAGCGATGCACATATAGAGACTGAAATATTGGCCCATTCCTTCTTGCAAAATAGCTCAAGTTTAGTCTGATTGGATGGAGAGTGTCTGTGAACAGCAATTTTCAAGTCTTGCCAAAGATTCTCACTTGGATTTAGACCTGGACTTTGACTGGGCCGTTCTAACATATGAATATGCTTTGATCTAAACCATTCCATTGTAGCTCTGGCTGTATGTTTAGGCTCGTTGTCCTGCTGGAAGGTGAACCTCCGCCCCAGTCTCAAGTCTTTTGCAGACTCTAACAGGTTTTCTTCTAAGATTGTCCTGTATTTGGCTCCATCCATCTTCCCATCCCATGGATTGAACAGTGCTCTGTGAAATGTTCAAAGCTTGGGATATTTTTTCATATCCTAACCATGCTTTAAACTTCTCCACAACTTTATCCGTGACCTGTCCGGTGTGTTCCTTGGGCTTCATGATGCTGTTCGTTAAACAATGTTCTCTAGCAAACCTCTGAGGCCTTCACAGAACAGCTGTATTTACACTAAGATTAGATTTCACACAGGTGGACTCCTTTTACTAATTAGGTGACTTCTGAAGGCAATTGGTTGCACTGGATTTTATTTAAGTGTATCAGAGTAAAGTGGGGTGAATACTTTTGCACACCACACTTTTCTTTTATTTTTAAAAATGTTTGAAAACCTTGTATCATTTTCCTTCCACTTCACAATTATGCACCCCTTTGTGTTGGTCTATCACATGAAATCTCATTAATATACAATTACGTTTGTGGTTGTAACGTGACAAAATGTGGAAAAGTTCAAAGGGGGTGAATACTTTTGCAAGCCACTGTATATGTTTCCAACTGAGCTGTGCACTTAAAAAGGCATTTTAAGGAAAAGCATTTTTAAAAATTAAAATAGAATAAAAAATCCCAAATGCTTAGCCTGGCGGGGGGTCAACTTAAACCTGGCGGAAACCCTGATATGCAATGCTAACCCCACTTTTAATTTTACTGGCTAGCTTTAAAAAGCTATTCCCGCAAGACTTAGCTAGGCTAGCTCCTCAGCCTAGGCTTAAACATGTGATATGCATCTCTACCTAATAATAGCACTTCCAGGCTACATACACTAGTATTTAGTAATGCAAAATTGGTAACTTAATAGACAGCTTGCTATATTAGCTACCTACCTCACACAGCAGTAGGATGCCGGGTTGCACTTCAGTCAGTATTAAGTCCCCACTGACATGTGACCATTTGGGAGAGAGTGTGTCTAAAACTGAATACTTAAATAGATGGAATGGACTTATTTTAACAACGGGAATGTGTTCTTAAAACTTAAGTTACCATCCATCTAGCTGCTATCAGTTTATTCCATCATTTACTAAATACAATGAATCTAACTGACCTAGCCTGAATTGTAAATTGAAAATAAAATCTAGAAAGTTTATCAGCCTATCGGCTAATAAAATAAACTGAAATTAATTAATTAATTTAAAAAAAAACAGAAAATATGGGCTAATGGCCATACAAAGTGTATTGAACATAAACAGGGTTTAACTTGTTGAGACCATAAAATTACTCTGGGAAAGCGTGCATGCCTTAATTTGGAATCAATATTCTCCATCCAATGGCAGCAGTTTAGTATGTTTTTCCACCCAAGAGAGCAGTTGTGTTTTACCAACCACGAGGGCACTTAAGCACACGTTTATACCACCCAAGACTAGAGGGCAGTTTATCATGTTTTGCCAACCGGGAGTGCGCTTAAACTTGTTTTAACCACCCAAGAGAGCAATTAAGTGTTTTATTTTCACCTAAGAGGGCAGTTTAGTGTGTTTTGCCAATGAGGAGGGCACTTAAAGACGCCCTTTTGCCACCCAAGTGGACAGTTTATCATGTTTTAACCAGCCAAGGGGGCAGTTTAGAGTGGTTTTTCCACCCAAGAGGGCAGTTTAGCACGCGTTTTGACTCCCAAGAGGGTACTGTAGCGACCACCCCCCTGCGGGGGAACTTCCACCTCACACTGAGTGGAACTGCGCTTCTTCGCCTTTCTCTCTGCTTTCGGCATGCTTTCAGTCATGAATGAAAATTAATTAAGGGTGTTTCTCTGAATATTCATAGGCGACTATGGGCGTGGTATGACCCGCACAGGTGCGCCACATTTAGAGTGGATTGTGATTTATAAAGGGAAATCGGCATAGGACGTGCGTGCACACTGTTTTATAAATCAGGATATTTTTGTGCTTACGCACTTTCTGTGTTTCGTGCATACGCAACCTTTTAATGTCAATCCTACGCACAGTTTTATAAATGAGGCCCTAGGTCTGAGGGCCCCAAGTGGGCTGGAGTGAAGACCAGTCAGCGTGAAGCACCGAACAGAAGGAAACGAACCCAGTGCGCTGTAACGTGACATACTCGCAGCGGCAGGGCATGATGTTCTGCCTGGCGGGTAAGTAACTCCTTGGGCCATTGTAACGCTCTGGCCTGTAATTGTGCGACTATACCACAACTTGTGTGTTGTGTGGACCCCCGTATTGGCTGTGTGTTTTATGTTCAGATGTCTTTGGGGACGCTGACTGGGGGAAACACCTACAGCACCTGTCGCAGATGCGGAGCTCGCTACCACCCCTGTCGGTCTGGTTGTCACAATAGACTCTCTGAATCCCAAATTGTGAAAGGATTATTTTAACGTGTGCAGCTTTCGTTGTAGAATTTGGTTTTAAAACCTTTTAAGGTTTTCATGTTCTGTGGTGTCTTTTATGAAAGATAATATCTTGCAATAAATTGTGTGGTGCACCGGCATAAATTGTTCCTGTCCTCTCCTTCACTTGGTCACTGTCAGTGTGCTCTCCCCCAATAAAATTCACCAGAACCTGTGTCCCCCTTAAAATAACCTTCTTCTACTCTCAATAATTATCTCCACTTCTCACCCCCCCCCCTTTACATATTCATCAGTGTTCCTGATATTTTGCCCTCTCCATTAAAATACTTGAAGGTTGCGGGGCCGTCTATTCAATGCCAGCCCCCAGAGTGCCAAAACTCAGCAAAGTCAAGCGAGCAGAAGGCTCAGAGGGGGACAACGAGCGTGTACACAGAGACAGCGAGTGCGCAGAGAGTGGTCTTTATGCAAGCTGATGCGCGTGTTTTTTTGGCACTGAGAGGGAGGAGCTTTGCCGGGTCGCCACCGAGAGTGTCGCCGATGGACGGCGCTTCGCTGCCGCAGAGAGACACAGAGGTTTATCGCTGCGAGCATTTTGTTCTCCCAGACTAACCTCGCCTCATAAGGCCGTGACCTCCTATTAGCTCTGAGCTATGTCTGGAAGTCCAGATTTACATGATGCTGATAATGACGCCATTGTGTTTATCCTTCCTTGTTTAATTTTACTGTGACTTATGTTGTTTTATTCATACCACTCAATTAATTGTTTTCCAGCTGCCTGTAAGACATATTACAGTACACAGGAGCTTAAGGTACAAACAACCAGATCTTGCATCGCAGGCAGAAGCTGTGAGGAGTTCAGCTCGGAGTCGATCGACAACAAAGAGGGTAAGACTCTTTAGATTAGATCCGTTTTTGGTCAATGTGATTATTTTTCAGGTGCATTAATAGATGTGTTGTGTCCATATTATTATTAATAATAATAATAATAATAATAATAATAATAATAATAATAATAATAATAATAATATTATTGGGGTTTACATTTATACTGACCCATGGTGACCAATAGTGACAGATCTGCCAACCAATCACCAGTGATTTTTCTTGTTTATAAGTAGTGGTTTCATCCAATACTGAGTGAGGAAATTCAAGCCAGCCCACACATTCTTTGGCCAGGCGTGGTTTTGCTGCTATTCATGTTCTAATTAGAACAATTAGCACCTCTGCAAGCTCCACATACGTCATGGTTCGTTTCCATCAATATGAGGCACAGACAAACGCGACATTCACAGGCTGTAAATTGTCGTTAACTGCCAAAAATTAGGGAGATTTTCAGGCGTTTACAGGGATGAAAATCCCACTTTTCATGCAGTGAACAGGATAGCTGTGAGTGGCTGACCTGCATCTATTGACATAAGTCTCTCCCTTGTGCCTTGTGGTTCTATTAGGTGTACTTCTGATGACATACAGCACTAAAGACAACATCTGCCCATTTCAAATCTGTTCTCACAGAATTTCTGCTAGCTTTGCCTTAACTGTGCCTTTCATTTTCTCTATCTGTTCTGAGCTCTGGAGTTCACAAGGAACAGGAAACTTCCAACCTGTCCCTAACACTTCACTCAGCTGCCTGGTGACTTTAAAGGTGAAAGGTGTTGCTTTATAACTGAGGTGCCTGAGGTGAAACATTTCTTCTCATTAAAGTCTGGCAAGCCCACGGTCGATGCAGAAGTAAGAGCAGCCTTCAAGCCTCCAAATTCTGCCATCATTTTTTCAGTCCATTGCATAGGGTCAGTTGCAAAGTACAGTGTGGCAGCCTCAAGGACAGAGATCATTGTAGAGTAGTTGCTACAGTTCGTACAACCTGGTTGAACCCAAAAGCGGACACGAGGCTGGGGCAGGATGAAAAGGTTATTTATTTGAACACAAGTAATGTCACAGCAGATGATGGTTGGAGCTTGAGACTGCTGGGGACTGGGACTGAGAGGTAGAGGACAAAGGTGAGGTAGTTCACGGAGGCGCTGGAGAGCCTCCGGTGTGTAGCCACTCAGAGGAGCGCAGGACAGGTGGAGTGCTGCAGAAGTCCTGAGGAATCAGTACAATGAAGCAGAGTCATTAGTCTGTCGGCGATCAGGAAGTCACTACTAAAAACACATAAACACTAGAGTAAACCTAGAAGACACTATCGATGGAGCCATATACCGCATGTGGTTAACAAAATCATTTGGCAGCAGGTAGCAAGAGTATCAGGGCTTTGAAGTGGGCACTGATTATCAACCTGCTGCAGGTGTGCGTGTGTGTGAGATCCCTCCTGCAAACTCCGCCCAGCCTTCCAGTGCACCTCTGCAAGCAAACAGAACAAACAAGCACAAAAAACACAACACAGAACAACTGCAGCCATAGATTGTGACAGTAGTTGTACCTTTGTGTGTCTACAGACAACAGATTCAATCTGTTCGCTTTCTGAAATGTACCCAGGTTATCCTAGTGTAGCAGGACAAGCATTTTGTCTTGTTTCCTCTCACCCCTTTTTGTTTACATTTGGTTACTATGGTTTCCGTTCCTCATTTCTGCTAAGCATTGGGGTGGGCCGGTACAAAAGCGGTAGTCCGCCCACCGGTTCTTCCTCTGCGCTCTCCTAGTCACCTCCGGGTGAGAGGTTGTGTGCCCGACGGGTATGGCTGCATGCTGCTTCACCTCACTGCTCGTTTGATTTTGATCATTATGCTTAAGGCATTTGCGTTGTGTTATAGGGTGATTGTGTGTGCTGCTCCGTGCTCCCTGTCCCTGTGTGCGCTGCTGTAATTGTTTGGCAGTGGTAAGTGTCGTCTCTCTCTGCGTTGTGGTTGATGCTACTAGGTGGCTAATGCTAGTGTGGTCACAGGTAAATGCTGGCGGCTGCCTGGAGTCCTTTGTCCCTCCCTCCTCTCGTGAGTGTGAGTGTCTGTGCTACTAAAAAGGTGTTACTGCAGCCACCTCCTTGTGCCGCTGCTGCTTTGTGTTTACTACGTTCATACCGTTCATATTTGCTGCTGCTGCGTGCCATTACGGCGTTGTCCTGCTATTGGAGGTTTCACTGCCACGTTGTCTTGCACAGGACAATTGGTCAGCCGCACGCCGCGGGCCAGTCAAGATTATCTTTTTAACCAGGGACTGGTCTCCCTTATGCTCAGTGAATGAGTGTATGAATGTGTGGATCTTGTTTCATTATTTTTGAGTGTTTGTTTGAGTTCATTCTGGATTTTGTTTATGTAATTCTATTTTGTAAATCTCGTTAATTGAGAGTTCTTTTGTAAATTAGGTAATCAAGTTTTGTTTTCTTGATTTCTTTCTTTGGTTATATTGGGCAGTTATTTGAGACATTGTTTAAGCCTGTGATCTGTCTGTTATGGTTTTGTTAGGTTTTCTTTTCGTGTGTGTGTGTGTGTGTGTGTGTGTGTGCGCGCGCGTGTGTGTGTGTGTGTGTGTGTGTGTGTGCGTGCGTGTGTGTGTGTGTGTGTGTGTTTGTGCAACCCCACTAATTTGTTATTTCCTCCCTTTTCAGTTGCTGTAGGCCGGTGGTGGCGGTGCTGGTGACCTGGTGGTGGCATCCTCCCTCGTCTTGTCTTGCTGTGTCCCTGGGAGTGGGTTTTTCTTCACTGAGAGTGCGTCTGCCACGTGTGCCCGGTGACTTAAGTTTGTTTCTTTATTTATGTGGATCCCTCCCCTGCACTAGCCTTCGTCCATCCACTTCGGCCTCAGCCCTGATTAGGTTTGTTTTTCTCTTGTGTGAGTGAGTTTTATCAGTGATTTTTAAGAATGTATGAAAATAAAAATGTATTTTGAACTTTGAACCATGTCTCTTGCCCTCTGAGTGACTGCAAACCTGTGTGCCTTGTGTCAGAGAATAATTCCCTGGGTGAAACTCCCAGGGTGGCGTTGTTGAGCTCTTTAGTAAAATTAGTTGTATTGTCCCTTTCTTTTCTTTCACCTCCTCCTCGCCACACTAGGCTGACAGTTTTACAACTTGTCAGGCAATGCCCTATGATCTTGTAATGTACAATTCAGGAGGAGAATGGAATATATTTTGTGGGATTCCTGAGAATGGCAGGCCACAAGGATTCCATGGTTAAATGAAGCAACATACATCTACCAGAGAGTACAAGTTCATCAAGCCTTCCCTAGGCTGCTGAAGCCTACACATAGATGATTCTCAGAAAACCTGCACCACCTTCAACCATACTTATTGCTAACATTCGAAGGTGAAAGCAAAGAGATACTGTCTCTTGGGATGCAATGGAATAGAGACAGAAGGCTGAACAAAAGACTGTTACTGTATAAGAATAGGTTGGTAAAGAGGCCAAAATGGAATTTACTTAAGGTACAGTGGGAATAGTATAGACAACTTTAGCATGAATTGCTTTAGGATCTTGCACAAAGAGCCATTCTATAGGTGTGTTTGCTTAGTATTGGGAGAACTGGTTTGTTACAGGGGCTTGACGCTAGAACTAACACAGCTTGTCCAGGAGGAGAGACAGGCTTAATGCATTTAACCACTTCCTTTGGTTCAATATATTGTTTCATTCATAACCCTTATAGATATCATCAAACCAAGCCACCAACCCTTTTCTGGAGAAACATTTTGCAGGATCAACAGGAAAGACAGATGAACAGACTGAATGAGACACCAGTTCTTTTTAAAGAGAAAAATTAATCATCTTAAAAACAGTTTCCATCCTTCTCGGGTCAAGACTCTGCAGTCTGCTTAGATTTGAAGGGTAAGGGACATTCCTTAGAGCAGGGGTCCCCAACAACCGGGCCGCGGATCTGTACCGCTCCGTGGGTCGTTTGGTACCGGGCCGCAGAGAAAGAATAAATACGTTATTTTATTTCCGTTATATTGACGATCATACTCGGAAAGTTGTTTTATTTTGAAAAACGGATCCTCTTTTAACAACATCCGTATGTTCCTGTTGGCGTGCTTGACACGTACCTGTTCCAGTCAGGGTATACCCTAAAAAAATAAGCCCTCAAGCTTGCTAAATTGAATGTAAAACAAACGTCTTCGTCTTTGCTCTGCAAAGAAAAAAAGGAATTACAATGAGACGGAAGAATAGGTATTCAAGTTGGCTGATAAAGTGGCTGAACTGTAGCTGCGGGGACAGCGAGTGGACAACTGCTGGAGACTGCATGTTACCTTAGTAAGTTACGGAGCAGAAAGGAATACACTTCGTGTGTTTATGCACTTTGTTTTGTAATTTAAAAACAAAGTGCATAACTCCCCCCCCCTACATGAAACCGGTCTGTGCTGCAAAAAAGGTTTGGGACCACTGCCTTAGAGAACAGCAATGTTCACATCTTGGCCAGAGAAGACAGATGGTTTGAAAGAGGCTTGAGAGAATCCATCTACATCAAACTGGAACTACCATATTTGAACAGAGGAGGTGGGCTACAACACTACTTATACACTTACAATGCTGTCCTGAGTTCTCTCCCGAGACAGCTCAACACCCATTCACACCTGGACCCTTCTAGCCAAAACGACACACATGAATATGAATGCTGGTCTGGTCAAAGACTCACATGTGACCCAAGCAACTCTGAAACTCAGAGCTCACATGTGACCTTAAAGACTCTGTAAGGACACTCCCTAACAGAGTTTAATTGCCTGTAACTCCCCTCCACTTTGTTTGAACTAAAGAATCCTCTTGGATGAGAGGTGAAATATATTCAAGAAGCTGAAACAAGTCCAGTTGCCTACGATATAGCACTTTGAATTTACTAGACCTAGATGACTGAGAACCTTCATCAACATCTCAAGTCAAGGGTTACAGTTCCCCTTTTGAGTTATCACACATATGATTGAACAGGGATTCGAACAATTTGAGTTGCACATTTCAATTTATAACTTTAACAAGGCATTTTCCAAGCTGACATTTTGATTTGTCACAGTGGGACAATGTGTCACCATAAACATTATCAATGGTTCTGTTGCATTCATGTGTCCCAGTGGGCTTTTCCTACCATGACAGGTACAATGGTAAACTGTAAATGGACCTAAACAATAAAAGTGGGGGACCAGAAAACTCTCAACTCATTTTCTGACCGACCAAATAGTTTTGCCATGACACCCACGTTTTCCTATTTAGGCAAGTATAGGGAACTGAAGGAGTCAATTTCAGTGCTGGACACACCTACTACAAAAGTATTACTTTTTCTTTTAACCTTAGTCAGGGCTCCAGACAAACTCTTTTCACCACCATTCTGGAACCTCCAAGAAAAGAGTTTAAACCGCCCTACAGTGAATGTAAACCATCCTAAAATCAAATTATTAATTACTTTAATCACTTTTATTTCATAATTTATCAGCATGTCCTTTTACTTCCAAAATGTGCGCAGGTGAAGTTTAAACCTGTTGTGTTTTCACTTAAACTGCAGTTCACCGTGTTAAAGGAGTCATCACCCGGAAATCGCAATTTCTCTCGTTAAATCATGCATATTGGTGTCTGACCTCTGTTGAAACTTGCCTGAAAAGCTGGAGTTTGAAAGTGGCTTATTTTTTCGCTTTGGCTCTTTTTCCGAACAGGAATAGCGCACAATAGTGCGCGTTCCTAAAGCACGAGATTTTGACTCTGCTCCTGTGGTGACGTTACCGGGACATCCTGCTGTAAACGTGTCTCTTCCACCGTCTCTGCCTCTTCACTCTCCCGTTTGGTTTCCGACTCTGGCTCGTACATAAATGCCTGAATTCCATAAGGTTCGTCATTTAGTGTGTGCGCCATGACAGGGGGCTGTTTATGTTTTGGAGTCTGTGTGTGCATGCAGGCTCGCCCCCCATTCCGGCTCTGTCCTTCCTGCGGCCAATCAACGCGCGCCTCATTACATATTAATACAATGCACATCCGGACCGGTCAAAACCTTCGCGCATAATCTCGCGTGAGAAAGTCGCAGTATGTAAAAGTGTCAGAACAAGCTCTATGTTTTATTTTTTTTTATTTTTTTTTATTCTATTAAGTTTTAAGAATTGATCCAAAGCGATCCAAGAGGGACTGGATATGTAAAAAACCAGGTGATGACTCCTTTAAGGCTTCACATTCTTCAGAACAGAAACTGTCAATACAAGAGTGTTATGATACCAGTTTATGCTCTCGTATCTAGTTTCCTGTCTTATTTTGAAAATGTTTCCCTCTTGTGTAATGTCTTGCTTATCGTTGCCTCTCTCCAGTGTTTTTCCGTGGGTTTCCGCGGGGTCTTAAAAATTAAAAAAAATTAACAATCTCAATTAGGCCTTATTAGGCCTTGAAAAGTCTAAAATACATCCATATTTTGCATATAGGTTTTGCATAGGTCTTAAATTACATTTAGTTAGGTCTTAAATGTGTGTACGTATGTATGTACATTCATTTACCGCCTCCGTCTGCGCCTTTTTTTTTGTTTGTTTGTTTGTTTCTGGGAAATGCGTTGGTGAGATACACAGTCAGCGCCATGTGTTGTACTTCTTTCTGAAGTAACCGGGAACATAAGTGTCATTTTGCCAACAGCCAGGTTGTAATTTATCTCTGTACACTTCGCCAGGTCTGGAAAAACTTCAACCTTGGAATCTGCAACAACTATGTCCTAGTGGCTCATTTTGGTTTTCTTGTTCTCCATGTTTTTCTGTATTTCAGCTTTGTTTTTAAAGCTTAACAAAGAGTTAGTTTGTAACATCATTACAAAAGGCGATATGTTGTTGTCAGCGCAGTAGACCTGGGTGATAAAACATTAGTAATATGTATCAGCAATACACATGTGGTGATAGCAATAAGAAGATAGTGTTTGATAAAATGTTCAATAGATTCACATGTATGCATTAAATGCAAACTTGACAGCACACAGAGAATACACCCTGGGTTATAAACAGCCTATCATATCCCTTGATAATGGAGCTGAAAAGTGTCACACGAACAACCAATCATTTGTAGGGTGTGTAGTTCGGTTGCACCATTGCCATGTGATTGCCAACAACAGAAGAATGTGTCAGAGGCATTACTATGGAATGCTGCTCTCACAAGATCAGCCACGCTACACCTGTAAAGCTGTTAAAACTCATACATTAGTGAACAAAAAAACAATCCACATTGCTTTCTGGCAAGGTTTGAACAGTGATGAAGAGTAGAAGAAAAACGAAAAGGAGAAAACAAAAAGGTGATGGGTTGTTTCTCAAAATACTTGCATAACAATATCATAAAACAATTTATTTACTACAATAATCTACCACATCAACCTTCTAATGTTGTCTTGTTTCATGCACTCAGCATGTGCTCATGAAGTCTAATGGGACAGTATGAGCAAGTAAAAAGCTACAGTGGAGTGAGTTTTCTGTTTGAGTGTGCATATATCTGTTCTGGGTGTAAAGAGTACCCATGAGTAAGTGTGCAGTGGTGTGTATTTGTGTGTCGACTCTGTTCGTATGTTGCTCTGGCGGCATGCCGGGGACAAACTGCCACCTGTGCGAGTTTCCCAGCCATATGGGTTTTGGTGTAGCTCGATGATTGGGCCAGCGAGTGCAGGTTAAGAAGAGTTGCAGTGAAAGCCAGAGATTAATTGGAAGCGATAGTGTATGAGCCATCTGCTCAATCTGTCTGTCTGTCTGTAACCGCCATCCCCGCCCCCTCTGTCCAGCTGCTGAAGAAAAGAGAAGCAGACAGTGCAGATGGTCCTATGAAATGGATTTGCATTGTTCCATAATAGACTTGAAGCTTTGACCTTTTTCACTCGGAACTCAGAACTGACTGGGAGGAGACGCACAGGCTCAGTGGTTAGCACTGTCACGGAATCTAAGGTATAATTTTCTGCTACTAGAAACAATGTAGACCAAAAATATGAAGTGTGTACCATTCGAACGTACTGAGACTCTGCAATGTCTAAATTCTGGAAATTGTTATTAAGTGAAAAGCATTTGTGCAAAAAGCGACTAGTTGGAATGCTAGATCCAAGTCAATTACATTTCTACAAAATTGAATAAAAAACAAATTGTCTTAATTAGCGTAGTGGTATCTGGCTATAAGGATAGATCTGGTTTAATGTGATCATCTTATTATGGTATATTTAGGAGGTTTAGGTGATATTGTACATACAAATTCTCCCTGGATATTCCAGGATATTTTTAGGTGACACTATGGTGTCCCTGAAAGCTAGACACATTTAGACTAAGACACACATGCAAATAGACTGAATGAACAGGTTAGTTATCTCCATGCTTTGTACTGTAGCATATGAGGTAAACCTTATTTTAAATATACATTTTTCTTTTCTTTTTGATTGCGTGATTGAGATATTATTGACTTATTTGTTCTTAACCTAGCATTAGCATTTGCTGCTGTAGCCACCAGATTCCAATAATGGCACTTAATATCTCTGTCTGCTGTCTTCAGTTGCTTCTGTTTTCTTTAGTAGCAGTGCATTGAGCAAGTATTTTTGCCAGCCATGCTGGCAGCTATTATCAGCGAATTTGTTTAAACAGACATAAAAATCTCTTACAGGCATTTCCCAAAATTAATTAAGTCAGCAACAAACACAACAAATTGCCTGTAACCTCTTAACCTGTGAAAGTCTTGTGCCTCCACTGCAGCTCTGCTCGCATGAAATGTTTGTATAATCCACCCTCAAACCTGCAATAATGTGCTGCAATATTTTCATCACTTGCACTAAAAATCTTTATCACACATGCTGAAAATTCAGGGTCATTCATAAAGCCCTTTAAAGTGGTTATTTGGCTGCTTCATCTTTCCTTGTTTCTGTGTGAGAATCAGTTCCCCCCTCTCAGCCCACCCCTCCTTGAGCCTCTTATCCCTCTTTTAATTGTCCTCCCCTTAAAGCAGTCCTCATGTTTTAAAGGGTCAGAAACTACTCATTCTTTATTCGCTGGAATAAAATTGAAATAAAGACTTGCCTGCTCTTGTAAGGAGGAAAACGTGTATCATATTTTTTCTTCCACAAACACGATTTCAATGGAATTATTCATAAAGGTTGATCTTTAACTGGAAAATCAGGGACTGAAAAGAAAAGGCATTAGTTTTTGTCTGTGCTGCAAAATTGTACATCTTAGTTCCTCCTGGAAAGTACTTGAGATGGATTGCACTGACTGTAATGCACATTAATGGCTCTCTAATGATGAATGACTCATACTTTGCATCCTTTGGTTTAACTTATTAAATTTCACTTCGAGGTAAAATTGGGAAGACAGAAGAGAAACTCCGTTACGCAGCTATGATGTCTTGCTTCTGTCAGAAGTCTCTCAAACTCCATGTTAATTGCTATCTAGTGAGGTGATACACTGACAGCTTCTGATTTTTGTACTGCTGATACCCTGAGGGGGATCTTCCAACACCGCAGTAGCTACAGACACAGATGGCATTGACTTACAACATTAATTTTGACTCGTTTGCCAAAAATGATCTGAAAAACGATTTGTTTAATGTTTGACCAACAAGGATGTTCATTGTCATGGTTAAAAATATAGCCCTACTTGGGTTAACTATTAAGGTTAGTTTAACTACTATGGTTAGGGAACGATTACCCTCAGGGTTAAAAGTAACCAGTATTAGGCAAACATGTCCTCAGTCCTAACTCATTAAATGCAGCAGCTAGGACAGTGGCCTTCAGCTTCAGAAATACGATGCTCTCCTCACCCCCTAGCATCAGTTTTTGAAATTGCTTTGGTCAAGTTTGCACTTATACATCTGCTACATCTGACTTTCAAAATAAACTTTTGGACTGCTATTACAATTCTGAAACGTTCACTGTACTTGATTTCTATGTGTATGAAGTATGATCTTTTTCTAAACCTAACCTAGTTTTGGAGCCTAAATCAAAGCAACTACATTTACTCATATTAACTTACTTAGATAACATAACTTAAAAACAAATCACTCATAACTCTTGGTCACATGCAAACTATGGTAAGGTCCAGTGAATGAACCATCCAACCACTCTGACACAGATTTTTCTAGGTCTTTATATACATAACACTAGAGTAACTCTTGATGCTGGAGTGGCACAGAAAAAACTTGCCAGATGATTGGACAAACCATGGGCTCTATCTTAACCATCTGAAACGCAAGTATCAAACGCAAAACGCAAGTAGCTTTGTGGGCGGATCTCAGGCGCTGTCGCTATTATGCCGGCGGGGTAAATGACTCTTGCACCCGACGCAAATCTAAAATGAGTTGGTCTGAAGTAGCTACATTATTCATAGGTGTGGTTTGGGCGTAACGTGCAATAAACCAATCAGAGCGTCATCTCACATTCCCTTTAATAGCAGGTGCGCTTGTTCCATGGCGGATTGCTATTATAATGGCAAATTTGCCAGGCGCACGCCAGGAGCGGTTCACAGCCGAGGAGGCCGATGTTCTCGACAGGGCCGTAAAAGACAGAGAAGTGGCATTGTATGGGGATGGAAGAAACCCACCCAAATTAGCTTTGGTTAAACGGGCGTGGGAGGAAATTGCCACAATTGTTTCTATGGCTGGCATCCCCATGACATCGCACCGGGCCTCGGGAGCAGTGCGCAACGGCCAGCTGATGACGGAGCAGCGCAAACACCAAGGTGCAGAGGATCCAGACCCACTACACGCCGTGGCAGCATTGTCAGACCGGACCGCACTGTCCGGGATGCGGCAAGGTATTAATGCCCGTCTTGACCGGGTGGCGATGTTGCTGTTGCCTCTCAGGCACATCGCCTCAAGTCTCCAAACGCACCACCTGCTCCTGTTGTGCCCCTTCCTCCTCCTCCCCCAACTCCATCTCCGTCCACCCGCTCCACTAGGAGCACATCGGGCATTGCCACTCCCGGACCCTCACGGCTACGGCGGGCTCGTTGCATATCAGAGGGAAAAAGAATTAGTTCTTCTGTTTAAATCTTTTCAACTTTTTTTTGTATGGTTTGCAAAAATGGGAACTGCTTCCTTGTAGATGGAGCATGCGCCCTTAAAATAGCATCTGAATAAGCGCCACTGACTTTAGACTAGGTTTTTCCTGGTCTGTTGCGGAAGTGTTTTCTGATACAGCAAAATAGCACCAGTGAACGTTTGCGCCGGAACACGCCTCCTCTTTTCGCTGAACCGCCCCCAGGATCGCAAATTCATTCCCTGATTTAAGGACCTGCGTCTGTGGAGGGAAAATTCCAATGTGCGCCGAATGCAAAATAGGAATTATACAAGCGCCAGTGTACAAAGTCAATTGCGCTTAGTGCAAGATAGAGCCCCATCTCTTTCTCATCATCTATCAATGCGCACTTAAACTGGTCAGATCAATGAACCATGTGACGAAGTCGGAGAGCACTACTAGTGGAGCCTGGTGATAAATTAAACTCACACCAATGTCAGTCGAAAGAGGAGTGAAACATCTTTTCCACAGATAAAAGCCCTCAGTGTGCTTCTTTGCTCTTCTTTCAGTGAAGTAATACTCTCCAGGTCTGATGTAGCAGCATCTACACCACCCTTTTTGTTTGGAGCTGAGTGGTTACAGCACACCACATATTTGCAACATCCCCAATTTGATTCCAATCAGGGAGCTTTGTCTCATGTTGTGGGGATGGCCCAACCATCTCCTTTGCAGGTTTTGCATCATCATTTGCTTTGCCACAGGACATGACTTGTCAGAAAAATGTAATCATAGGTTGTCTTGAATGTTTTGATTGATGCTGTCCTTTTTGTGGTGAGGTTATTTTTGCCATAACAGTTGGTAAGATTATACAGAAGCACAAATCATAGAAGAGAGGACCACAGGAAGAATACATCTTCACCACCCTGGAAATGCACTGATGACATTTAGGAGAATGTACACAAATGTTTAAAACACATGCAAGTTAGCAGACACATTGACTGATTTGACAAAACTCAATGAAAATACAGAAATAAAGAAAGAAATTGGAGATACCATTTTAAAAAATGTTAAAATTCACAGTGTAACATTTTATTTGTGTGACATGACAATAATCATACTCAGTAGGGGTAACATTACTGCTACAGATCCATATTGTTTGGTTTATTGGGAGTATTTGAACTTCAAAGACCCCAGTGAATCTTCATCAGTTCCTCTGGCTTCAGCTGAGCTCTAGTCCATGGAAACAGTCCAGTTAAGAGGTGACCGTGTCAGACTGGAGCCCAGTGTTTCCAGTATTCCCAGTCCTAGTGCTATGTGTTTTGGCATGGACAGAATATTGCATATTTATCATGCTGGAGTTGAGTGTGTGTTTGTGATTTTGGGTCTGTGAAAGTGTGGGTGTGTGTGTGTGTGAGTGTGTGTGTGTGTGTGTTAGTGTTTGCATGCCAAGCAGTGTGTAATGAAAGGCTGAATAACAAAGTATCAACATGAGCTCCGCTTTCCACAGAGCCAAAAGTAGCCCTTTCCAAACACACACACACACACACACACACACACACACACACACACACACACACACACACACACACACCAGGGTGGGTGAGGTTGATTGCTATTCACACTTGCAGTGCGCTGGACTCCCCAAAGTCAGCTTTACACCTGCTACCCATGTGGCTGTTCAGGAGTTGTGATGCCTCACCCAGGAAATTGAAAAACAGTTCTAATCCTACCTCTCAGGAGCAAACCCACTCTCTCTTTCTCTCACTCCCTCTCTCTCTCTCACACACACACACACACACACACACACACACACACACACACACACACATCCAACACAACAATCACACATCATAATCCACCCCCTGCTCCATCTGTTTAAATGGCTCCTAACATGATGAATGAATTCTGATTCATAATCTCTCACTGCTTACGATAGCACCAGCTGATTGTCTCTTCTGTCTGCTGTCTGTCTCTAAACCACATACACACCATCACAAAGTACGAACACTGTGTGTGTGTGTGTGTGTGTGTCAGCAGGTAGCTGGGTCCATTCATCAGTGTTTGAAGATGACAGGCAGGGGTAAGTGGTGTCTGGTCTGGTGTGTTAGCCTCTCTAACTGCACAGACACACACACACACACACACACACACACACACACACACACACACACACACACACACACACACATATTTTCTGTACTCAGCAGCAAAGGGGCATTGGCATACATGGACACAAAATATAGTAATTACAGAGAATTAACAAGGATTTGCAGTACAAAATGTACAAATACCAATACAATGATATCTGTTTGCAGTCATTTAGAATGTATATATATAGTTTGTATTAGCTTTTGCAATGTAAAATGTCATATATATGTTATATGTACACTGTAAAATGTTACCAGAATTTAACAACATTTCATTGTAATATTTCACAATAATTTACTGTATTATCACTTTAAAGGCTTTAACTGTAATAATCACAATATAATACTGTAATTTTCTATGAAATCAAGTAAATTACTGTGAGAAAAACTGATACCAGGATTTAACAACATTTTACTGTATTATTTCACAGTAAAAATACTGTATTCAAACCATCCTCTGTGGCAACACAACAGATTACTGTAAAAGTTGAATCGCGCTTGAACCGCGCTGCATTGTGGGACCAAGAAGAGACGACAGGTGGATACCGGCGAATAGGATATACCGTTCTCTAACATGATTACATTTTAGGCAGCTTGTCACAACTTATATTAGTTGTGTGAGTTAATGTTAGTAAATGAACGATCTTTGGATCAAGGTAACGTCACTTTATGCTCCACTTTTTTGGCTGTTAAGTCATTTCAAAGCCGTTTTTCTCCGCAAAGCTTTGCCTCACAGAGAAGTAACTTATATAGTAGCTGAAATCATGTGTTTTCATCTATTCGTCTCCACATGTCGTTAGGAGGCATAGTGTGTGAGCTATTTGACCGAGAATACGCAGCGTTTTCGCCGCAAATTAGCTAAAGTTAAAGTAAGCTAACGTTAGCCTCCAGCTGCAGCAACTAAGTCATTACAAAGCCGTTTTTCTCCGCGAAGGTTTGCCTCACAGAGAAGTAACTTATATCTTTGGAAAGTTGAAATCATGTGCTTTCATTTGGTGGTCATATCGATGGGAGAGATATGCATGAGTATTTGATTGACTACTAATCTCTTCCAGCTTAAAGTATAGATAGATAGATAGATAGATAGATAGATAGAATTACTTTAATGATCCCAGACTGGGAAATTATTTTGTTACAGCAGTAGTGGGTCCGCAAATAAAACACTTTGTACAAAACATAAATAGAATCCAATATATACATAGTGTATATATACAGTGCACAGTGTGCTATAAACAATAAACAATAATAATATATTCAACAAAACAAAATATGCAAAATATACTATAACAATAATAATATATACAACAAAACAGTAGAGAGACCAGAGTTCTCTGTCAGGCAGAGGTGAGAGAGTTATTGTATAAAGTGATGGCTTGTGGCAGGAAAGATTTCCTGTATCTGTTGCTACGACAGCGAAGCTGAAGCAGCCTTCCGGAGAAGGTGCTCCGCTGTCTGACCAGTGTGAGTTGGAGAGGGTGGAGAGGATTATCCATGATGGATAACAGTTTTTTCTGTGTCCTCCTCTCCACCACAGCCTCCAGAGTGTCCTGTTTGCAGCCAATCACAGAGCCAGCCTTCCTGATCAGTTTGTTGAGTCTGTTGGTGTCGCTGGCTCCGATGCTGCTTCCCCAACAAACCACAGCAAAGAAAAGTACACTGGCCACCACAGACTGATAAAAGATCTCCAACATCTTGCTGCACACGTTGAAGGATCTCAGCTTCCTCAGGAAGGTCTGCTCATCCCCTTCTTGTAAACAGCTTCAGTGTTAGATCTCCAGTCCAGTCTGTGGTTGATGGTAACACCCAGGTACTTGTAATCCTCCACCGCCTCCACATCCTTTCCCAGAATGCACAGAGGTTGGAAAGCCGTCTTCCTCTTCTTCCTGAAATCTATCACCATCTCTCTGGTCTTGCAGATGTTCAGCCGCAGGTGATTCTGTCCAGTCCACTCCACAAAGTTGTCTACCAGTGCCCTGTACTCCTCCTCCTGTCCCTCACTTATACACCCAACAACAGCCGAGTTGTCAGAAAACTTTTGCAGGTGACACGACCCGGTGTTGTACTGAAAGTCAGTGGTGTATAAGGTGAACAGGAAAGGAGACAGTACAGTCCCCTGTGGAGCTCCGGTATCACTAACCACCGCATCAGACAGAACACTGCCCATACGGACAAACTGTGGCCTGCCTGTCAGGTAGTCAGTAATCCAGGAGATCATTGTGTCGTCTACACCCATCACCCACAGCTTCTCCCCCAGTAGCAGTGGCTGAATGGTGTTAAAAGCACTAGAGAAATCAAAGAATGTGATTCTCACAGTGCCTCCTCCACCATCCAGGTGCGAATGGGCTCGTTGCAGCAGGTAGATGACAGCGTCATCAACTCCCAAGTGGGGCTGGTAAGCAAATTGCAGAGGGTCTAGCAGGGCTCTCACCTGCGGCCTCAGGTTGGCCAAAACCAGTCTCTCCAGCACCTTCATGACGTAAGATGTGAGGGCCACTGGTCGATAGTCATTGAGGTCTGATGGTGTCGACTTCTTTGGAACAGGAACCAGGCAGGAAGTCTTCCAAAGCACCGGTATTCTCTCCTGACCCAGGCTCAGGTTGTAGAGGTGTTGTAGGACAGGAGACAGCTGGCTGGCACATGTCTTCAGGATCCTGGGGCTGATACCGTCAGGGCCTGCAGCCTTCTGCTGGTGGAGTCTCTCCAGCTGTCTCCTAACCTGGCCTGCAGCCACAGTCATGCGGGGGAGGCAGCCGGTGTCTTCAGTGGAGGACGAGGAGGTGGAGGAGGAGGTGAAGGTGGAGGAGGAGGAGGTAGAGGAGGAGGAGGTGGAGGAGGAAGAGGTGGAGGAGGAGGAGGAGGAGGAGGAGAAGAAGGAGAGGTGCTGCACAGGAGAGCTCACATCAGAGGAGTGAGGGAGGAGGGGAGGAAGCATTTGGGGCAGTGAGGGTGTGTGGGGGTCTGGAGGTGTCATGGAGACGACAGAAGGCTGTGAGCTGAACCTATTGAAGAATCTGTTCAGCTCGTTTGCCCTCTCCAGGCTGCCCGATGACTGTCTGCCGCTCACCTTACACCCAGTGATCTGCTTCATACCAGTCCACACATCCCTCACATTGTTCTGCTGGAGTTTGGCCTCCAGCTTCCTCCTGTAGGCATCTTTACAGGCCCTCAGCATATCCCTGAGTTTATGCTGCACTCTCCTCAGTTCTTCCCTGTCTCCAGACCTGAACGCCCTCTTCTTCTTGTTAAGAAGGGCTTTCAGGTCATTGGTGATCCACGGCTTATTATTAGGGAAGCAGCGTACAGTCCGGGTTGGCATGGTGGTGTGTTCACAGAACCTGATGTATTCTGTGATGCAGTCGGTCATGCTGTCGAGATCCTCTCCATGTGGCTCAACAAGTGCATCCCAGTCTGTCGACTCAAAGCAGTCCTGTAGTGCGTCAGCAGCCTCCTGAGTCCACCTCCTCACGCTCCTAGTGTGGACAGGCTGCCGCTGAACAAGGGGGATATACTTAGGGGTCAGCAGAACCAGGTTGTGGTCAGATCTTCCGAGAGGGGGGAGGGCTGTGGGACTGTATGCATCCTTAGCATTTGCATACAACAGATCCAGTGTGTTACAGTCTCTGGTGGGGCAGTCAACATACTGGTGAAATGTTGGAAGGGTTTTGTCCAGTGAGACGTGATTAAAATCCCCAGTGATGACAATAAATGCGTTAGGATGCTGCGTCTGTATCTGGGCAACAGCAGAGTGGATGACGTCACAGGCCAGCGCTGCATCAGCTGAAGGAGGAACGTACACACCGATAATGATGGCGGACGTGAATTCCCGGGGCAAATAATAAGGCCTCATCCCCACAGTCAACAGTTCAATGTCCGGGGTACAGAGACGTTTCTTCACATGAACATGTCTGGGATTACACCACCTCTCACTCACATACAGTGCATTCCCTCCTCCTTTCTTCTTTCCGCTGCTTGTCACGTCCCTGTCCGCCCGAACAGTGCTGAAGCCGGGAATCGCCACACTGTGGTCCGGGATGTGTGAGTGAAGCCATGTCTCCGTGAAACACAACACACTGCACTCACGATATTCCCTCTGAGACTTTATCAGCGCAGTGAGCTCGTCCGTCTTGTTCCCCAGAGACCTCACGTTTCCCATGACGATCGCCGGTACAGCCGGTCTGTGTCTCCTCCTCTTCACCCTCCGTTTCACTCCGGCTCTGCAGCCACAGCGTCTCCTCCGCAGCTCCTTCAGGACCTCAGGCCTGGCCCCGGAGTAGCAGTGCAGGTTCACACAGCACAATCAGCTGGTCGCGTGTGTAAACAATGCACTCAATGATGCGCTCCTGACCCTCCGTTGCTAGGGCTAGCAAAAACATCACAAAAAGTGCCGTAAAAGTTCAAAAAAGAAAAAAAAGAAAGGTGTTCGTCCTCTCCCAGTCTCCGGAGAAGAGCCGCCAAAAGTTCAGAGAAAACCAGAACACAAACACAACACAAATACAACAAAAACTACGAAAAAACTGAAAAACCCACGGGAGCTGCTGCTACAGGCTGCCACCTAGTGCGGCGCCATAGCAACCGAATATGATCTGTCACTAATTGCCCTCCATTCTTTTTCAGAGGCAGTTTAAACAAGGACAGTGATCCCTGGAGCAGGCTGTTGAGGTAAAAAATAGCACATAAAACTGTGTAAATAATCTGAGAAAATCAAGTGGTTTTCTTTTTGATATTGTGCTTTGATCCACCACTGAATGTCTCATCAAACTAGCAAATGACATTTGGGTCAAATTAAGCTTATAGTCAGTAATTTAATCGCATTCATTCACATGTTGTCACATAACATTTGCTCTGATTAACCTCTAAATCATTGGAACCAGTGAAACGTCTCTTATGCACCATGTTGAATACGCTACAATGCTTTGTTGTTTCTTATTTTACAGCCGTGTGCCACAGCCTATGGAGGACCAAACCTGACATAAGTATAAATAAATAAATAAATGCATAAATGCATAAATAAATAAATGTTGAAATAAATAAATAAATGTTGAAATAAATGCATAAATAAATACATGCATAAATAAATGAATAAATAAATAAATGCTGAAATAAATGTATAAATAAGTAAATAAAAGTATAAATAAAAGAATAAATGCTTTTTATTCATTTATAAATTTCTGTTCACCTACATTTATTTATTTCTGTATTCCTGTTCACCTACATTTATTTATTTCTGTATTTCTGTTCACCTACATATATTTATTTCTGTATTTCTGTGTCCATATGTAAGGTAGGAGGTCCTAACCTCTGTCAAGAGCATGATTGGTTACAGGAGTGTGCTCGATGAGGGTCTACTACTTCTGCCTTACTAGCAGCGCTGATTCCTTTACACTGTACAGGAATGTTGCTGGCTACCAGCAGGCCTGCTCAGCTAACTGTTAGCTGCAGTTGTTGACATTTGTTCATGAGCTCTGGTTTAGTTATGAATTTGTCTGGCGTTCATTTTAACTTGCGAGGGTCCCAGGTGTGCTGGTGGTGTGGTTTGAGAATCCCGTCTGGAGAGAGAGGGGTCCTCAGCCAAGTCCGCTAACCAGGAAAAACATTCTGCTCATCGCTCCAAGTCATGTATATGTGTATTCTAGACGAGCGCTACAGAGCACAAATCATCCAAAAGTGCATGTTGTCGGTCTCATATCTTTGTTGTGAATGTCTGTACTCTCAAATAACTCATGGGTGGAACAGGCTGAGGCATTTGTTCACGCCGAGCGGCTCGAGAGCGGAGTGGAGACTGTTAGCTGCTCGCTGTAGCGCAGCGTCCAGGCTACCTTGTGACACCGGTTACCATCGGGTATTTTTCATTCCGCACTGTTCAAATGGTCGCTTAAAGCCATTGTTCCGAGCCGCATACATCGTTATTAAGCTGAAGCTAAGTCGGTGTGAAAACTGTACACTGTCATACAGCCTGCTGGTCAAACAGTCTGCAGAGTACGTTGACATCCAGCCCGAGCTCAGCATGAGGTCAATCAGCTGTGGCAAATCGTGAGACGTCCAGATCAACCTGTGATACAAACACCAGTTGCGACAATGGTTCATAGGAAAGCCCAGACATGTATCTCACTCTCGGTGGTAACGTGTCAACAGTTAACCTGGACGCTACGCTCTCAGCTAAAAGCTAACAGCTAACTGCTAACAGCGGTGTCCACGCCGCTCTTGAGCCGCTCCGCGTGAACAAATATGCTTAATACTGTTCCACACATGAGTTGTTTAAGAGTACAGAGATTCACGACAAAGATATGAGACCGACAACATGCACTTTTGGACGATTTGTGCTCTGTAGCGCTCGTCTAGCAGTGGTTTCCAAGTCGCAGCCCCAGCTTCTCCGTGTGGATAGAAGTGTTCAAGCCACGTCAAAACGAATACACGTATTCATGACTTGGAGCGATAAGCAGAATGTTTTTCCTGGTTAGCGGACATGGCTCTCCAGACAGGATTCTCAAACCACACCACCAGCACATCTGGGACCCTCGCAAGTTAAAATGAACGCCAGTTAACCTGTCACACTGGTTGAGGCCATTAAGCTAACTGGAGCTGTTTTACAACGTTACAGAGAGCGAGGCTTGAGATCAGGAATCGTTTGCTTTTGTCTGGCTCTCCGATTTGACCAATCATGCTCTTGACTGAGGTTAGGACCTCCTACCTCCTCATTTACATATGGACACAGAAATACAGAAATAAATAAATGTAGGTGAACAGAAATACAGAAATAAATAAATGTAGGTGAACAGAAATGTATAAATAAATAAAAAGCATTTATTCTTTTATTTATACTTTTATATATTTATTTATACATTTATTTAAGCATTTATTTATTTATTCATTTATTTATGCATGTATTTATTTATACATTTATTTATTTATTTCAGCATGTATTTATTTATTTATGTATTTATGTATTTATTTATGCATTTATGCATTTATTTATTTATTTATACCTATGTCAGGTTTGGTCCTCCATAACAGCCGCTGATGTGCAGAGGACAGTGACGTTACCAAGCACCCCCTGCTTGATTGTCCAAGGTACTGTCGATATCTGGATTTTATATTGATATTTCGAGCTGTATGTGGTTATTTTAAAAATTAACAGAAAAGTCACTACATGATCATTTCACATAACTTGTTTATTGGTCTCTTGACATGTTTTTTCCCCCAATATTGTTTTTATTTCTGAGTTTGAGCTTAAGCAGTAGTGCATCAGTAGTGGTGTACAGTAAATGATTTTAGAGATTTCAGATTGCTTTTTCCAGCATTCCAGGGTAGTGCCTTGATTAAAATTTGGTTTGGAACTGTATCACTTAGGAAGCCCCAATAGATCAGCCATCAATCAAAATCGTCCGATCTTCGGTATACAGTAAATATGAGATTAGCGAATTCTATTTGTTTTATAGTTGCCGATTACAAAAATAATTGATACGTGAGTCATTTCTTAGCAGAGCATGCTGCAAACCACTGTTTTCCGACCCAGCTGACTTTGACCAGCAAACGGACTGTCAACATAACATACATACACACTAACTTGCACATTGATGCTCACATCAATGAAAGCTGCTTTTTTTCACAGATCTCTATATAGATTGATTGTATTTGTTAAATGTGTGTATTGAGACATGTCCAGTGTCATATTTTCAGCAGGGTGTAAATTCAAGTTTACAATCTGGACTGTTTGCTAACATCAGCTGAGCTACTTGTTAACTGCTTATGTAAATTTGCACCGGGTGGCGTTTTTTAAAGGCTGAAGCTATACAAAAACTGTCAGTAAAAAGATTGGATCAACTGATCTGGCTCATTAATGAAGGAGATCAGTGATGATAAAAATTATATGATTATAAAAAAAAACATGATCAGGGCATCCCTAGTTAAAACCAAATCTTAGAGACTTAAAAAATGCACGAGCAAGGTAGGGCTCAATGTTCTCTGGCGTCAGGTGTGCAAGAGACAGTCAATTAGACCACTAACAATGGTCAATGAGTGGGTCACTGTTTTCAAAAGCATTCAATGTTGCTGAACATTTAAATGAATGAAATATAAGCATTGCTCTCTTGTGCAGCATTCCACTTCTTTAAAATAGTGCAAGATGGGTATGTTTGTTCATTTCAGGCGACATGATCAAGCCTAGCTTTTGGATGCTGTCCACTGAAGGACAGGTGGGGATGGGACCACATGAGCATTCTCTAATTTGTCCTCTGTATTTGGTCAATCTGAATCAAATTCAGCAGCCCAGCACTCCTCAACTTTCTCCTTTTGATAGCATGGCAAAGAGAGCACACAACCTGTGAGCTGTGGACATGTTTGGTAAACTTCATCAACTTTAGTGCATTATTGTCTCAGGAATTTCCATTACTATTTTCATTACAAGGGTTTGTTTTTCAGTGTTCGCATGTGTATCTCAATTTCTACACGACTGATTTGTATAAATCTTGCTTGGCTTTCAATACTAATTTCTTTGGTGTAGGTCGGATTTAGTTAAAGAGGAAGGGGCACCACTGCATGTGCCTTTGATAAACAATGCAATATTAAATCTGTAAAACTGAAAGTTGTCTTTGGTTTATTGTTTACAGGTGCTTCTTGGGCATTAACCCTGAGATGGGCTCAAATTCAAAGAAGAAGCGTGGAGGCATCAATCAACACGTGAGCACGCTCCAAAGGAAACTTGTTGACTTTGAGTGATCAGTGTAAATATGAAATTGTCACGTAGTTGACGTAAGAATGTTCATTTTGTATATGTTCATAAGTTGTTAATTTTTACTGTATTGTTTATACCGTATATGTTTAAAAGTTTTAAATTGACGTGTGGGTTGGGTATGGTAACCAATTTCCTGCTATCGATTAATCACAATTTGATATTGATTCGATTTAATATTGATTGATTCATAGATTCAGTTAGTGACACCAAAGTATGATTTTGAGCTGTAACCTGATTACATAACTACCCCAGCCATGTAACACATCAATACTGGTATCAATATTGACATTAGACAGGGAATAAATATATCAGCACTTAATAGCTGAATCTGCTCTTTAAAAATGAAAATTCATGTTCATGTTTATGTTCAGAGACAGCTCTAGTAAATTGTTGAATTTGATAGTTTTATAAATTTGAAAAAAAATTAAAATGAGTATTGTCTTTGTTTTCTTTGTTCTTGTTTTGACTTTTAATTTAGCAAATCCAAAGCATGTTTGTGTGGTAAAATCACAGGTAAGTCAAATTTGCAATATGTAACAGTATTATTTAAGTTGTAAATTTACAGTAAATTACTGGCTACTGGTTGCATTACTTTTACAATAAAAATGTGAAAATACAGGCAATTACTGTAATTTACATACAGCAAGATACTGTAATTCCACAGCTACATACTGCTATATCACAGTAATTCCATGGGCATGGCAACTGTGAAGTTACAGTGTACAGCTGTAGATGCATTGTATTTTACTGTGAAATATTTACAGTACATTATTGTGAAACATGTACAGTACATTACTGTGAAATATTCAAAATAAATTACTGTAAAATTACTGTGAAAGTAATGCAATTAGTAGCCAGTAATTTACTGTACATTTACAGTGAAAAATTTTACAGTGTATACATATATGTTGGTAGCAGCTCTTTAATAACCACAGGTTTATAGACTTTGGGGGAATGAACCCAGTATTTTCTGAATTGTTTATCCTATTTACCCATGATTAAATCAGGGCAGTTTAATGTCGATCAAGACTTCAGCGTACTAAAGAAGTTGTCTTTAAAGAAGATGAATGAAATTTCAAGAACCATGAGTACAACTCTGAATTTCTTCTCCCACTTGAAACTTTAAATGTATATAAATCATACATGAGTGTTTATTCCCAAACTGTGCTGTCATGGTCACAAAGCCACTCTAATCGCATCACCAAGAGACTCTCCACTGGCAGACAATTTAATACATTTTTAAGGCAGCATTTGGAGATATTACAAACGCTCCGCCAGTGGTCACGTTCTTTAGATGTCAGAGAGATTTTTGTCCATATTCTTCTTGTGGAACAAAAACACAGTAGGCATAGGCAATGAAAGAAAATAGAGGATGAACCAGTGTAAATTCGAAAATCAAATGAATGTAATGCTTCATCATTTTACTTACAACACAAAGTATTAACTCTCTCTTAATGACTCACTGAGAGACTTACTAGAGTGATGCTGACTGGGACATGTTTTGGTCAAGCTCTGCTGACATCGACATGTTTAAGGAAATGGTTACATGCTTCATTTCCACACTAATAGATGATATCTGTCCTACAGTAACTGTGAAAGTTTTTCCCTATCAGAAACCATGGGTTGGTTGTTCTGTCCTTAACGCTATGAATGCATGCACCGCTGCCTACAATGATGGTCTCAGGTCCAGCGACATGTCAGCCTACAAAGGGTCATCCTACGAGCTCAGGCGAACAGTGAATGTGGCTAAGTGATACAAGTGAGGGCTCTACTGTACGACAGCAGCAGCAGCAGCAGCATGTGGCAGGAGGAGGTACAAACACCCCAGCAGTTGCGGATCCCTCACTGGTGGAGGCTTAAAACTCTTTCTACGCGTGCTTCAAGAACAGCAGCGTTAACGCCACTAGCATCATGGCTAGCACAGGCGATTTGATCGGGGAGGACTGTCCCCTCTCCCTCTCAGAGCAAGACATCAGAAGAGCTCTGAGATGAGGGAACTGGCAACCTTGGGAGCAGGGACGTACACATGATTATAGAGGGGCAGGGGCTCAAAGTCAGAAAGGGGCAGTACGTGCACGCGCACAGCGCACGCCAAAAAGATTTTCAGCCCTTAATAACACAATATGTAGATTCATTCATGTAAAATGAATAAACAAGCTGTGAGTAGCTGTGAGTGATATGCAATTGCCATTTATTTTGTGTCAACAAGTGTCAACATGAATTTATTCACATTATCATAATACTGAGGTTTAGAAGACATGCAATTCAGCTGCAATTCTTAAAAAGCAATGAAACAATGGTTTATCATTAGGCTATTTATTGGAGGGCAAGTGCAAACTAGAAATACAGGCTACACATCTAAAAATGTGACAAAACCAAGAAATGACTACTGTGACTGTTAGTAGAAATAACAATATTTACAACAGCAAAGTCAAAATAAGCTCAATATCTGGAAGAAAATGAAGATTTGTGGCAGATAAACAGCCGACACAGACAGCTGTCAGATTATTCTTAACTCTTATTAACAAGCAGTTAGTTTAACAAGGACAAATGGACGTGCTTATATTCAAGCACGTCGAATAAATGGAAGGCGTCTTGTTAGCCCCCACAAGAAAGTTATGTTAATGGTTTATAACTCACAAATGGTTCAAGTCGCTCCACTGTCACGTCTCATCTATGTGCGTGGTGGAGTTCAAGATGAGGCAGCGGCTTCTCTCTCTCTCTCTCTCTATCTTTGTCTTCAAAATAAGAGCTTTACATTGCACCACATTGAAGTTTAGAAGTGGGTTCTTAGCGGGGAGCTTTTAATTTGAAAGTAGCGACCGTTCGTAGAGAGAGAGCAGAGCCTCGGAGTAGCGGCTTTATAAGCTCAACACACACACACAACACCATATTACGAGGAAATGCGTACGGTAGATAACCGTGGCATTTTTATACCGCCGTTTTTCTGACATCCCTTTGAACAACAGGAATTTATTTATTCATTAAAAAACACACAAAAAGGGCAGGGGCTCAAGCACCCCTTGGGCCTTATGTGTGCACGTGCCTGCTTGGGAGGGTGCTAAAATCATGTTCTGATCAGCTAGCTCCGGTGTCCACCTCCAACTCTTACCCACTCGATCTTACCCACTCGATCATCCCCACATGTTTCAAGTCATCCACTATTGTCCACGTATCCAAGAAGATCAACCCAGCCTGCTTAAATGACTATCGCCCTGTAGCTCTCACATCTTTGGTGATGAAGTGCTTTGAGCGACTCACCCTCAACACCGGTGCCCCCCTAGGTGGCATTCTGAGACCCCTGCTCTACTCCCTGTACACCCATGATTGTACAGCCACACACAGTACCAACACCATTGTGAAATTTGCGAATGACACAGTAGTGATTGACCTGATTTCCAACAATATGGAGACAGCTTATTTGCAAGTGGCAGAATTGCTGGCATCATGGTGCAAGACAAACAACCTGGACAGGAACATCAACAAGACAAAGGAGATGGTGGTAGATTTCAGGAGGGAGAAGCAGAAGTCCCATTACGCACCACTAAAGATCTACGGGATCTTTAGATACGTGGAGATCTACGTGGAGAAGGTGAAGGCTATAGGTACATCGGAGTACATATCTCTGAGGACCTAACATGGACAACCAACATCACCTCACTGGTGAAGATGGTTTGGCAGCACCTGTATCCCCTCAGACATCTAAGGAAATTCAAGATCTCCACAGGGCTGTAGAAAACCTTCTTCTCTGTCACTATCCCGTCTGTCATCTCTGGCTGGATGCATCATCGCCTGGTATGGCAACAGCGCATCACAAGAACTGCATTGAACTGCCTTCAGGACATTTACACCAGGCGGTGCAGGTCCAGAGTGACCAGGATTATGATGGGCATTCACCACCCCAAAAGCTGCCATCTGGCACTCGCCTACGCAGTGTCATGGCCAGGACGGCGCATCTGAGGAGGAGCTTCTTCCCTTCAGGCTATTTTTCGGACAAAAAACTCTCATAAACTAACATAACACACACTCAGCACACAACATAAAGCACACATATACACCCTGCTACTTTGCACACAGTCTTTTTCTTCTTTTTCTGTAAGTACTTTTGTCTTTGTCTGTTATTTATAGAGTGGTTGCAATTTCATTTCAATGCTGTTGTGCCTGTATAAATGCATGTGATAAATAAACCTTTGAATCTTGACTCTCTTGAATCTTAATGAGTGATTAATCCGTCAAAGGGTGAGCAGCTGTGGCCAAAGATATGGCAAACTGTTCTACAGCACCAGTTTGAACAAACTGACCCAATTGTTTGACTGATTTGCCACTCTGGACTCCCACACTCACACTGATTTTTATTTCTACTCCATTCTGAACTTCAACAACACCACACCTGTGCCTCCACCCTGACATGGATAACAACATTCCCAATTAGAAGCTGTGAACGAACAGAGAGGTCCACCATTTACTGAAGACATGAGACACTGCTTCAGGTGATGTTGAGGATCTCCAACATCTTGCTGCACACGGTGAAGGATCTCTCAGCTTCCTCAGACGGCAGTGCGGTGTGGGATCAGAGCGAGAGACACCATACATGTGGCCACATTGAGCAGAGACGAGCCAGCAGCGTTTAGAGAGATTTGTTTAACCTGCTCTGACAAGAAGGGAGGTGTGATAGACATCAATACCCTTTACTGATCTGTAAACACATCCGTGGTGTACTGCTGTGGCTGATCGGTGTATAATCTGGAACAACGACTTTTTACCAAAGCGCCGGTTTGGTTTTAGCCTTGGAGGCTAACCGGCTTCAAGCTGACTAACATCACACGGGACGTAAACTGAGGTCTCTCCACCGCGGCGGGTCCACTTGTTGGACCCGTGTCGGTAAGTTTTGCTGCTTGCTAAACTACCTTGCATCTATCAAAGCTATACACCCGATCATCGCAGTGGGCTCCAACTCTGGAGCCCTTGCGTGTAAGTAACACCAGTTGCCCCAGATTTCCTGCCACCACCGGTTAGGTGGCGATCATTGCCTCCTACACATAGATTTGTATACTGTCAGTTGTTTTGTTTTCTCTTTCGAGCATGCCTCCACTCACCTGGGCGGATCCTGAACTGTCCGACCTAAGATCTGAGCTATGCTCAATTGAGGGCCTCCTGGATGATGTCCTACAGCAGCAATCCTTGCTCCTCTCCCGGATGGAGGCACTGCAGCAGGGCGCCTCCAGCTCAACCAACGCTGTTGCTCCAGGCACATCACATCACGCTCATTCTCCCTCCTGGACAACCGTCGCCATGAAAAGGAGACGGGTCTCTCTCCCCCTATTTACTCCGTGCTCAGAAGATGAAGATGATGACCCCATTCCGCTGTCCAACTTCTTCACCCCACTGGAGAAGCAAACGGAGCGAGTGGCCACACGCCCACACACCGCTCTGCAACAGCCAGCACCGCTCAGCTCCCAAAACAGAAAGCGTCGCACTCCTCCAACCAGTCCACTGATTTCCAGGGGAAAACGTCCCAGACGTTCATCCCCTCCTTCATTATCTGACGCAGAGTCTTGGCCTTCTCTCCCTGCCCCGCAGTCTTCGTTCCCCCGACTGGACACACTGTGCACTGGCACTGACGCCGTCTCTCCATCTGGCAGGTGCCCCCGAGTGTGTGCATTGTCACCGGAGGGCAGCGATGTGGCTCCAGCTCTGTCATCCAGAGCCCCGGTCACTACCACGGCAGGTCTACAATCTCAGCCCTGCCATGGTCCCTCCAACCAGGGGGCTGCACCGATGAATCTGCTGGGCTCGACCGACGCGATGCTAACCTGGTTAGCCTAGCTAGCGCGGCTGGTCAGCTTCCACTGGAACTAGCCGTCTACAGCAACAGTGCGATAAGCAGCAATCCTGAGATTTTGATAGTAGGTGACTCTATCGTCAGGTATCTGACTCTCCCTGGTGCTATTACCTATTGTCTCTCTGGTGGAAAGGTAGTCGATTTAATCGAACTCATTCCGACGCTCATTGACCTACATCCCACTGTTAATATTGTTCTAGCACATGTGGGAACGAATGACGTCATGGCTAGAAATTCCAGCAAATTGCACGCAGACTTGGAGTCTCTGTGCTACACAATTGAGAGTCTGGGAAAATGTTGTCTCTTGTCTGGCCCCATTCCAACTCTCTCCAAAGACTCAGAACGCTTTAGTCGACTGTTCGGTCTCCATCACTGGTTAAAAAATTTCTGCTCTGCAGCAGGATATGATTTCATCTCAAACTTTGATTACTTTTGGACTAATCCAAGCCTATACAGAGCAGATGGTGTGCATCCTAACAGAAAGGGCACAAATCAGTTGACCAAAAATTTTATTCAGTTTATAGCATTTTCTCTCTGATATGCACCATGGCAGGACTCGACCCAAGCCTCTGTTTCTCCAAATAACACAACAAGTCTTAACAGCATGAGTCCTGCCACTGTGTGCTTTGATTTTCAAACACTGTCAGTGAACAACTCCTGCCTTCCTAGGCCAGTGTCTGCTTTAACTGACACTCCTACTCACTCGGCAAGCTCCTTAAAGATGGCTCTCCTCAATGTTAGATCCCTTTACAATAAAACCTTCATTGTTAATGATACGATAACATCACATCAACTTGACTGTATTCTCCTCACTGAGACCTGGCTTGATGAGACTGGTAGCAAGGAGCTGATTGAAGCTTCACCATCTAATTTTTCATTTTCCCACTGTTCCAGATCTAACAAGAAAGGTGGTGGTGTTGCTGCCATTTTTTCAGATATGTTATCATGTAAAAACATCTCATTTGGTTTCTATTCTACATTTGAATATTTAGCTCTAATAATCAAATCTGTATATCCATGTCTAGTTCTCACAGTTTACCGCCCTCCAAGACTCAAAAAAGGCTTTTTATCTGAATTTGGTGAGCTTTTATCTAAAATTACTGTTGAATATGACTCAATACTTATTTCTGGGGATTTTAATATTCATATTGATAATGCTACTGATTGTTTTGCCAACCAGTTCACCGACACATTATCAGCTTTTGGACTTACGCAGCACATTACAGAGCCGACACATAATCAAGGTCATACTCTTGACCTGGTTATCTCTAAAGGCATTGACTTAACCCGAAAGTGCATACTAGATGTTGGCCTTTCAGATCACTTTTGTATTTTTTTTAATGTTGTTCTGTTGACCGAATATGTACCTGGTTTAAAGCAGAGACATCTGACAGGTTCATTGCTAGATATACAAACTCTGTTAGGGGTAGTAGTTCACAGTCTGGTTTTAATCTGTCCTTATGGATGATGTTGCACCTATGAAAACTAAACTAATTTCTGGTAAAATAAAAGCACCTTGGAGGAACCTGCCGCAAATCTGAACGCAAATGGCGTAAGACCAAATTGCAGGTTGATTATGGTATCTATAAGGACCTGCTTAGTAAATATAATAAAGAAATTAAAATGGCAAGACAACATTATTTCTCTCAAATTATTACTGAAAACTTAAATAACTCCAAAGTGCTGTTTAGCACTATCGACAAACTGGTTAATCCGCTTAAATCAATTCCTGCTGAGTTCCACTCTTCAGTGAAATGTAATGAATTTGCCACATACTTTAACTATAAAATTTCCAATATTAGAAATAAAATGGTGGTTTCCCCTACTGATGGGTTTGACCACTTTCTTTCCACCCAACACGGCATTACCAGCACTCTTTCCAGCTTCACACTGATTCAGTCTAGTGAGCTTCAAGATGTGGTGCAGCAGCTCAGCTCTGCAACATGCTCTCTTGATCTAATGCCTACAAAATTGTTCAAAAATGTTTGTAGCTGTTTGATAGAGGATGTCCTTGAGATTGTAAACACCTCACTACATTCTGGAATCTTCCCCTCATGTTTCAAACATGCTATTGTAAAACCACTGTTAAAAAAGGGTAATCTTGATCCACTTGTATTCAAAAATTACAGACCAATATCAAACCTTCCATTTCTGGGGAAAATTCTGGAAAAAGTTGTTCACCAACAATTATATAGGTATCTGTCAAACCACAATTTGTTTGATGTTTACCAGTCCGGTTTTAGAGTTAACCACAGTACCGAAACTGCCCTGATCAGAGTTGTTAATGATCTTAAAATTAGTACAGACAATCATAAAGTTCTATTCTAGTTCTTCTTGACCTCAGTGCAGCATTTGATACTGTCGATCATGAAATTCTTCTTCAGCGCCTTGAACACTGTCTGGGCCTTAAAGGCACAGTTCTTCACTGGTTTTCTTCATATCTTACTGGAAGATCTTTCTCTGTGTCCATTGGTAATTATGAATCTGATGAGGCTGGCATTTCATATGGAGTCCCTCAGGGGTCAATTCTCGGTCCTTTGTTGTTCAACTTGTACATGCTTCCACTTGGGTCCATCATACAGCAACATAATATTTCATATCAATCATATGCCGACGACACACAGTTATACATTTCTGTTTCTACCAATAATCTAAACCCAATAAATGATCTCATCCAGTGCATCACAGACATCAGATGCTGGATGGTCAAAAATTTTTTACAACTTAATGAGGACAAAACAGAGATTCTTTTGGTAGGTCCTAAGGCTCTGAGGCAAAATATTCAATCCTTGTTAACTCCCCTGTCTGTAAAACCATGTGAGCATGTCAATAACTTGGGTGTGATTTTAGATGCTGATCTCACCTTCCAAAGGCATATCTCTAATATTTCTAAGACTGCTTTTTATCATCTTAGAAACAAATCAAAAGTTAGATATTTCCTGTCTCAGTCAGACTCTGAAATGCTGGTTCATGCCTTTATTTCCAGTAGACTGGACTACTGCAATGCTCTCTTTGCTGGACTGAAAAAGCAGAATTTACATAAACTCCAGCATATTCAAAATGCTGCAGCCAGAGTACTAACAAAAACCAAAAGGTTTGAGCACATCACTCCTATTTTATCATCTCTTCATTGGCTCCCAGTAAAACAAAGAATTGATTTTAAAATACTTCTTATTGTTTTTAAATGTTGTAATGGCTTGGCTCCCTCTTACGTTGCTGACATGTTCACCAAATACACACCAGGGAGATCCCTCAGATCATCAGATAAAGAGCTCCTCACTACACCCAGAATCAACTCCGAATCAGCTCATGGCGCTTTCAGCCACTATGGTCCCACTCTCTGGAATTCTCTTCCACATAAAATACGGTCTGCTACAACAGTGTCTTCTTTTAAAAGTAAACTAAAAACATATCTTTTTTCGCAAGCTTTTAGTTAAGTTTAAAGAGTGTATTTTAATTCTGTCTCATTTGTTTTAAGAATTTTTTTTATTATTATCATCTCCCTTTTTAAATGATGATAAAAATACATTCTTGTGTGATTGTATAATGTCCTAAATGTTTTTATTCTATTTTATTTTATTTTTTTTATTTTTGTATCTTTGTTTTAATTTCTTGAAGCACATTGAGTTTACGCTTGCCGTATGAAATGTGCTATATAAATAAATTTGACTTGACTTGACTTGACCACACCTATGCCTCCACCCTGACATGGATAACAACATTCCCAATTAGAAGCTGTGAACGAACAGAGAGGTCCACCATTTACTGAAGACATGAGACACTGCTTCAGGTGATGTTGAGGCCTACAGTTCACTCAGGGCTTACCTGAAGAGGGGTATCAAAAGGGCCAAGCACAGCCACAAGCTAAGGCTGAGGAGAACTTCAACATAACTCTAACCCCTGATGCATGTTGAAGGCATCAAGGGCATCATAGACTTCAAATCCACCACCAGTCCACAGTTGCCATTTTCCCTAATGACCTTGACTACTTTTAGGCTGCCAACAGCTGTGCTTCCCCAGACCAGCGGTCCCTCATGCTCTTCCCACCAATGTGCCTGCTGCACTTATTAGGATTAATGCGTGCGAGGCTGCTGGCCCAGATTGTTAGGATCTGCTGAGCTTTGTCAGTTTCCGCTAGTTTCTCCTGTGTTTTCCCCTCCCTTCTTGTTTGTCTCCCTCTATCTGTCAGTGTCTTGTCTTAGGCTGGGCGTGGCTGACAACTTTCTGATCATCAGCAAGACTACTTTCACCTTCTGCTCCACTCATCAGTGGTCCATCTACACTGATCACCTGTTTTAAGCCAGTCTTTCCCCTCCAGCCTTCGCCAGTTTGTTGTGAAACAAACGCCAAAAAGCAACCAAGGCTTTTTTTGTGATTGAATATGAGTCAAACCTTTATGTAAATGCATAATTACGACATGAAACTTTGCTCGTAGTATCACCAGGGTCAGTGATGTGCACAAGGGGGGGGGGGGCAGGGGGGGCAGTCGCCCCCCCTCGTGGCCCAATTGTTGAAAAACGCACGCTAAAGTGCCCTCCTAAGAGCCAAAACGCACGCTAAAGTGCCCTCCTGAGAGCCAAAACGCGTGCTAAAGTGCCCTCCTGAGAGCCAAAAAAGCATGCCAAAGTGCCCTCTTGGTTGGCAAAACACACTAAACTGCCCCCTTGGCTGGTTAAAACATGATAAACTGCCCTCTTGGGAGCCAAAGCACATGCTAAAGTGTCCTCTTGGGAGCCAAAACGCGCGCTTAAGTGCCCTTCTTTTCGCCCCTGCCCTTCAAAAAGTCTGCGCACGCCACTGACCAGGGTCTCTACACATGAACACGAGCGTTGAGAACATTGTTTGTGTACACAGAGTTTACTAAAAAGGTTTTTGGACTTAAAAATGAAAGTTAGAATTCTGAGAATAAAGTCATAATTCTGAGAATAAAGTCATAATTCTGAGAATAAAGTCATAATTCTGAGAAAAAAGTCAGAATTCTGAATTCTCTGGAAAACACTGATGTGAATATATGCAATTACTCATCAACACATACGTATGAACACACACACACACACACACACACACACACACACCACAACACAACACACAAGCACACAAATACACACTAAAGTACAGCGTATCAGGACAAGGTTAAGTTCAGATCTCAGTCTGTGAGAATCATCATCAAAATCCATCATGTCCACATGCAGGGCAGCAATCAGAGAGGGGCTAGCTGACGGCCAAACTGTGTGTGTAGCTGTGTGTGTGTGTGTGTGTGTGTGTAGATCTGGGTGTGTACTGTATATTTGTGTGTTTGTATCTGAAGTTCTTTTTTCTGGTATTTCCAGAGGTTAAAGTAGCAAGCTGCTTCACTGCTGCTGCAGGTCCATCATTTGGTTTATGTTGTTGAGGTTCTCTGTGTGCACATACAGTATGTGTGTGTATATTCAGTACATGTTTGTTAGACATCAATGAATGTAGCTTGAGGCAACAAATAGCAAGATTTGGATGGTTAAAAATGTGCCCATGCTTTTGTGCATTTGTGTGTCTTTGTACTATGAGAGCAGTATTTGTCTCAGGATTGTGAATTCAGTTTTCAAGGATTTTAATTGAACTGACCACACTGGTTAGTAGGTTGAATTTAAATTTTGAAAAAAAACAAACATGATTTTCACACATCAAGCATGACAGTTTCTCTTTACCATCTTAAAGTCTCACTGATAGACTACTGCCACACAGGGATTACAGAGGTATTGTACTTGGAGTTCATTTGGTAAATTTGTTTGGATTTAACACTTAGTGTTAACACTAGTTCTGGGCCCCATGCAGCAGAAAAAAAGGACAAAATTAGCATCATCACGATCAATCAGTTGTTTGACATAAACATAGCACAAAAAGTATGGACATTTGTATTTGGCTGATTATTACTTTGTTGTAACAATGCTTCTTGGCAATACATCTTATACCATTGGAAAGCCTGTTTATTTCCCTTTTAAATGGTGCTACATTTGTAAGGAACATGCATTTGTGGGATGAGCAGCAGAGCTAAGTATGTGGGTTGTGCCCATGAAAAGTTTGCCAAATCTTCTACAGCTTATTCTGCTGTTGACTCCTGTCTGGTGTTGTTTGATTGATTGGATGATTGAAGTCTAAAGAAACAAGATATTTTGGCTATTGAACAATTTATAAATTTAACAAACAGGACCCTCAGTAGCGTGTGGAAGAACCATACAGAGCCACAACAACCTGGCACCTTCTCCTCACTCCAGGTACAGCCTGGTCCCACACTGCTGTGAAATGGCATCCCATTCTTCAACCAGCAGTTGCCATAAGTCAGCTAACGTGGTTGTGTTGGTCACTCTTGCATGAATGGTACGCCTTAGCTGATCCCACAAGTGTTCAATGGGTTGAGGTCACGAATGCTGGCAGGCCATTCCATCCTCTCCACTCCCAAATTCTGGAGGTAGTTTCTGAAAAAACCCCACTGTGGAGATAGACATCGGTAGACTCTGGCCTTAAGGGACACACACTGTCAGCCAAAATAGGCTGTGGCAACATTGCCTATTTTTTATTAAATTGACTTGAATTTCTATGGTGCTTTTCCAGTCTTAGCACTTTAAACTGGTCACATTAAGTCATTTACACACACACACACACACATTCATACACTGATGGCAGAGGCTGCCATGCAAGGTGCCAACCTGCTCATCAGAAGCAATTTGGGGTTCAGCCAGGGGGGCAGGGGGTTCTTAGCCAGTGCACAAGGGCACTGACTTGAGAATCAACCTGTACATGTTTTGATGGTGGGGGAAACAGTAGTATCTGAAGGACACAAACATGGGGAGAACATGCAAATTTAAGGAAGAGTGAACCGGCACCTTATCGTGGTGGAGGGGTTTGAGCACCCGAATGATCCTAGGAGCTATGTTGTCCGGGGCTTAATGCCCCTGGTAGGGTCTCCCGAGGCAAACAGGTCCTAGGTGACGGGTCAGACTAAGATCGGTTCACTCGCCCCTAATGACAGAAAGAACGACAAGGACGTGCACGTCGCCCGGATCGGCGTCACCGGGGCCCCACCCTGGAGCCAGGCCTGGGGTTGGGGCTCGCAGGCGAGCGCCTGGTGGCCGGGTCTTTGCCCACGGGACCCGGCCGGGTGCAACCCGAACAAGCAACGTGGGCCCGACCTCCCGTGGGCTCACCACTCGCGGGAGGGTTCAGAAGGGGCCGGTGCAGTGGGATATGGGTGGCAGTCGTGGGCGGGGGCCCCGGCGGCCCAATCCCCGGATGGTGACTCTAGCCATGGGGACATGGAATGTCACCTCGCTGGGGGGGGAAAGAGCCTGAGCTGGTGCGGGAGGTTGAGCGGTACCGGCTAGAAATAGTCGGGCTCACCTCCACCAACAGTCTGGGCTGTGGAACCCAACTCCTTGAGAGAGGCTGGACTCTCTTCCACTCTGGAGTTGCCTGCGGTAAGAGGCGGCGAGCTGGTGTGGGCTTCCATGAGTTGGAGTTCTCCCCGGTGAACGAGAGGGTCGTTTCCCTGCGCCTTCGGGTCAGGGATAGGACTCTCACCGTTGTCTCGGCTTATGGGCCGAACAGCGGTGCAGAGTACCCGGCCTTCTTGGAGTCCCTGGGAGGGGTACTGGAGAGTGCTCCAACCGGGGACTCCCACGTGGGCGACGACAGTGATAACTGGAGGGGTGTGATTGGGAGGAACAGCCTCCCCGATCTGAACCCGAGTGATGTTTTGTTACTGGACTTCTGTGCTAGTCACAGTTTGTCCATAACGAACACCATGTTCAAGCATAAGGGTGTCCATATGCGCACGTGGCACCAGGACACCCTAGGCCGACTTTGTGGTCGTGTCATCTGACCTCCGGCCGTATGTCTTGGACACTCGGGTGAAGAGAGGGGCTGAGCTGTCAACCAATCACCACCTGGTGGTGAGTTGGATCCGCTGGCAGGGGAGGAAGCCGGACAGACTTGGCAGACCCAAATGTATCGTGAGGGTCTGCTGGGAACGTCTCACAGAACCCTCTGCCAGGGAGATCTTTAACTCCCACCTCCGGGAGAGCTTTGACCAGATCCCAAGGGAGGCTGGGGACATTGAGTCTGAATGGACCATGTTCTCCACTTCCATTGTTGACGCGGCTGTCCGGAGCTGTGGCCGTAAGGTCTCCGGTGCCTGTCACAATCCCCGAACCCGGTGGTGGACCCCGGAAGTAAGGGTTGCTGTCAAGCTGAAGAAGGAGTCCTACCGAGCCTGGCTGGCCCGGGGGACTCCTGAGGCAGCTGACGGGTACCGGCAGGCCAAGCGTGCGGCAGCACGGGCAGTCTCGGAAGCAAAAACTAGGGTCTGGGAAGAGTTCGGGGAGGCCATGGAGGAGGACTACCGGTCGGCCTCGAAGAAATTCTGCCAAACCATCCGGCGCCTCAGGAGGGGGAAGCAGTGAGCTGTTGACCTCGACTGGGGACATCGTCGGGCGGTGGAAGGAATACTTCGAGGATCTCCTCAATCCCACTGACACGCCTTCCATAGAGGAGGCAGAGGTTGGGGACTCACTGAGGTAGTCCGGAAGCTCCTCGGTGGCAAAGCACCGGGGGTGGGTGAGATCCGCCCTGAGTACCTCAAGTCTCTGGATGTTGTGGGGCTGTCTTGGCTGACACGTCTCTGCAGCATCGCGTGGCAGTCGGGGACAGTGCCTCTGGACTGGCAGACTGGGGTGGTGGTCCCCCTATTTAAAAAGGGGGACCGGAGGGTGTGTTCCAACTATCGGGGGATCACACTCCTCAGCCTCCCTGGGAAAGTCTATTCCAGGGTACTGGAGAGGAGAATTCGGCCGATAGTCGAACCTCGGATTCAGGAGGAACAATGCAGTTTTTGTCCTGGCCGTGGAACACTGGACCAGCTTTATACCCTCCGCAGGGTGCTCGAGGGTTCATGGGAGTTTGTCCAGCCAGTCCACATGTGTTTTGTGGACTTGGAGAAGGCATTCGACCGTGTCCCTCATGGCAGTCTGTGGGAGGTGATCCGGGAGTACGGGGTCGGAGACCCTCCGTTAAGGGCTGTACGGTCCCTGTACGACCGGAGCAGGAGCTTGGTTCGCATTGTCGGCAGTAAGTCAGACCTGTTCCCAGTGCATGTTGGACTCTGGCAGGGCTGCCCTTTGTCACCGGTTCTGTTCATTATTTTTATGGACAGAATTTCTAGGCGCAGCCACGGGCCGGAGGGGATCTGGTTCGGGAGCCACTGGATCTCATCTCAGCTTTTCGCGGATGATGTGGTCTTGTTGGCTCCTTCGAGCCAGGACCTCCAGCATGTCCTGGGGCGGTTTGCAGCCGAGTGTGAAGCGTATGGGATGAGAATCAGCACCTCCAAATCCGAGGCCATTGTTCTCGACCGGAGAAAGGTGGCTTGCTCCCTCCAGGTGGGAGGAGAGTTCCTGCCTCAAGTGGAGGAGTTAAAGTATCTTGGGGTCTTGTTCACGTGTGACCCTACAACCCGACCCCCCTTTTCATCCCTTCATCCCTTCATCCCTCCATCCCTCGACCCCCATCCCTTCATCCCTTCATCCCTCTACCCTCGACCCTTATCCCTCATCCCTCCTATCCTCCCCTCCCCTCGAACCCTCTATCCATCCCTCTCACACATCGTCGATCCTACAAATTCATTCTGTTCAATAAACCTTTCTAAATTCACATCAGCATTTGGCGTGGTCTATGTTAGTGAAAAATCCATAATGGTTGAAAGACCTGTGTCATGGTGCTGCTGTGACAGCCTGGTTATATTTCTATTTTCTGTGATCTGCCTTTCCCCCCTCCTTTCTCCCTCATCTGCTTCTTCTCGGTGTGGGTGTCTGTGGGTGTGGCAGCAGCAGCAGCTCGTCAGTCACTTGCTGTGTCTCAATTCAGGGTCTACAGACCGCATCAACTGTTGGGACGGTCTAGCCTATGGAGCATTTCCTGGTTGCATCACCAGATGTTTTACTCTTACGTCACGATTTCTGCTGCCCAGGCCCGCGACAGTGACGATCTATGCCACACAATGTCACCCTTTTCTCCCTTCTTTTCTTCTTTTTCGGACATGCAAAGAATCTTGGGATATGTGAGGCCACGAAGGATGGTAGCCGTGCATCCTCCAAAAACAGGGAAAAGAAGGCCACATTTGTGGGCTGCATTTGGAGGAGCCTTCGGATTGGGACAGCCTTCTCCACCACTTTGGCTCTAGTGGCCTGATTACAGTTATTAGATAGACCCCATGTAATACCAGGGGAACAGAGATAATTGATGTGCCAATACTGACAGTAAAGCCCACTGTCTTAAATAAGTCTCTTAGAATACTTCCCATTTTATGAGCCTCCCATTATCATTGTTAATGTTCATTTGTGTACCTGTATTTTGTTTGGTTTATCATTAATTTATTTGGAGTAGTGCTGTTGTTTATGTGACAACAAAACTGAGCTTGCTTTACTTTCTGCTAACCCCACCATCCTCAGGGTTAGAGCTGTGCTGTAGGTAAAATAATGTGTTTTTTTTATATTGCACTAATGTTAGAATTTAAGTTGCCGTGGTACATTTTTACGGTGGCCCTGAAGTGCAAAACACAACGGCAAATCAGAAAACACAACGGCAAATCAGAAAACAAAAACGCAAATCAAAAAACACAACAGCAAATAAGAAAACACAAACGCAAATCAAAAAAACACAAACGCAAATCAGAAAACACAACCGCAAATCAAAAAACACAAACGCAAACCAAAAAACACAACAGCAAATAAGAAAACACAAACGCAAATCAAAGAAACGCAAATCAGAAAACACAAACGCAAATCAAAAAAACGCAAATCAGAAAACACAAACACAAATCAAAAAACACAAACGCAAATCAAAAAACACAACAGCAAATCAAGAAAACACAGCAGCAAATCAGAAAACGCAAACCAAAAAAACACAAACACAAATCAGAAAACACAATGACATTAACCAAACCGGAAGAGGTAGGTACCCTCGGGCGATAGGAATCGTCGCTGATTGGACTGGTCCGCCATAACAAGTTTAATTATACATTTATCAATATTCATATCATCACACATAGAGAACCAAAATTATTGCATATGTTTACACAAGATTTTAATAGAGAGCATTCTTAAAATCAAAAGTAACTTATTTGATTAGGAAATATTTTATTTCAACACTTAAAGCTAGGGTCTGTAATGTTCTTCAGAAACACATTTTGTTATACTGGGTGAAATGATCCTGCTATCCTGAGAGTAGTCAATACATTATGTATTCAGAAAAAGGAACGAAAATAACGTGCACACGTTGCGTTTCACTGTTGCTGGAAATATTCAGCAGACTCCTCTGCAGAAATACGGAGTTGCAGGAGAAGATGTTCATTTGGTTACAATGGCAGAGAAAATGCAGCCAGTTCAAGTTTGTGGGGGCGTGGCTTTGGACGGAGCACTGACGGGATGGGAAGGGGGGGTGGAACTTAGAGGAGGTGCCACTTTCAAATCTTGCTATCTCTCTTGCTAGCTCTCCAGGATTGTAGACCCTAGCTTTAATAATATAAATAAAAAAAAATTATAATCGAAAAAGGTGGAAACTAGCTGATCTAAAACAAAAAAAAGAGCCAATGCGATCACTGTTCACAGTCTCCACAGACTACCTCCGCTCTCCTCGCACATTTACCACACACGGGCTTGTGGCATTTCAAGTGTCCGACGTTTTGTTCAGTTTGCAGCTCATTTGGACCGGCACTGCCTCCATCTCCGTGTCTGCTGCTGCTGCGGTGGTTGCTTCCGCTGCTGCCCACCTTGTGCCAACTGCCGCGGCCGCTTTCCCCTCCATGTATTCTGCCCTCAGCTCCTCTGCCAGCTGCTGCAGGACTTTCCTCCGGGCTCTCCTGCTGCTGGTGCTTCTTGAATAAGATGCGGCATTGATCCCAGCCAGGTCAAGAATGTTATAGAAGACCGCCACTGGCCATCTTCCGTACCGCCTCTGACGGAGTATGCCCTCGCCATCTGGTCTGGGTCCTCGCTGTACTTGGTGTTGTTGTAGTAAATCACAGACTCTAGTTTTTCGCCCCACTAAAGGTGCCCACAGCTGTGTGCATGGTGCTCAGCATGCAGACATTCTTCCTCGGCATTACCTGCTACACAGTCAGAGTCGCATCACTCCAATACCTTTGTGTTGAACAGCCCCGCTCGCTGTTTCACGGAGGGGGGAACTCCCGTTTTTGTTTGCCCGTGGTGCCAACCAGGCGATATAATAAAACTCTGTAATATTACAGTTTTTCTCGATTGTTTACACACATTTTCTGAAAGCATACCTCATGCTCTCAGAACTCTATACACAAATCAAAAATCACACACACTATGGGCAAAACCCCTCAAATCTCCTGTAAAATGAAACTTTACATCCAAAACAATGTTATTTCTTCTCAAAATGGTATTTTGATTTCAAATGACACACACAAACCATCAAATGAATAGACTTTTATAAGAACCAGTTGAACACTGATGTGCTCAATGTAAAACACTATGACACTAATATTGTTTTTATACTCGGAACACACAAATACACGGTAAAAGATATATTTTATTTTTCCCACAAAACAATGTACACAGTGTACATCCCAACCAACACAAAGTTGCATATACAACAATATACGGTCTACATAGAAAACAACAGAAGAATTTACTGTACACAGTTACAGTAAAAAAAAAACAACACAAAAAAACTGTGCATCATGCTCTCCTCTGTTTCGGTCTGGCCACAGCACCTATTCCACATCACAAGCAATGTTTTCCCTGGCCAAGCAGCAAGAGAAACATCGCTTAGCATGGTGAATCCAGCCATGAAAAGCACCAACTGCTATATATCCACATGCGTCTTCCATAGGTTGGAGAAGGGGTATACGCATTTGTGGATTTCGGTCATACACTTTCCATCTCCAGGCAGAAAAAAAATTCTCAACAGGATTGAGGAATGGAAAATATTGAGGGAGATAAACAACTATAAAGCGTGGGTGGGCAGTGAACCAGTTACGAACCAGAGCAGCCCGGTGGAAACTTACATTGTCCCAAATGACAACGTACCTGAGCTGCTCTGGTGGAATGAGTGTGTTGTGTAGGGTGTCCAGGTGTTTGCCCATGTGATGAGTCAGTATGCATAGCAGGACAATTAACTTTAGAATTTTGTGTGTTCCTTGTGAAAACAAGAAATTTTCTTTATGAAAATTGTGCCAAATGCAGAGAATTTTGTGTAGTGTTTTGAAAAAAGTGTGTTTTAGAACTGCAATTTGAGTGTAAAGCAGGAATTGTGCTTGTAGTTTAGCAGAACTGGTTCAGGGGGTTGGTGCATGAGTTACATGTTGTGGTCATTGTGTCTCAAGTACCAGTTTTTGTGTGTAAACAATTGAGAAAAACTGTAAGCATTAGGCAAAAACTGTAAACAAATTGTCTGGCCCTGAACATTGTGCTTTCCATTTGTTTACAGTACTGACTCCTCAATAGATTTTGACAGGTTGCAGGTTCATATCAACAAAGAACAAGAATTACAGTATCACAGAAACAGGACAAGTTTGTGAAATGCAGGGTAGAGTGCTGTAAAAATAGGGGTACAAAGAGGAGGAAGAACAAAAAGTATCATTTCTGATCAATTTTGAGCTACTATGAAAGAACATGTTTTCATTCATCAAAAGACAATGTCGAAAAAAGATGAAATTTGTTTTAAGATTAAAAATGTACTTCTCCCTGAGAACTATATGTTTTGAACAACGTGTTTTCTATTTTTTGGTGTATTGTTTACTGACTGCTTGATAGTGTATATCATTTTGATTGCTTCGTTTATGATTTGAGAGCAGTGTTTGGTTTTGAGCACAGGTAAATCTGTTTTGAGGCGAAAGTTTCATTTTGCACGAGGAGTCAGAGGTTTTGTAAATAGTGCTTGAAGCTGAGGTTTTGTGTTTAATGTTTTCAGAAAATGAAGCAAGGTTTCAGAAATTGTGTTTTAGCAATTAAGAAAAACTGTAATAGCAGCGCGTAAGTCGTCACTGGCAGCGCTCTTATTTTGAAAACATGTAAACTGTGTCCTTCCGGTTCAAAGGACGGACCAGTCCAATCAGCGACGATTCCTGTCGCCCGAGGGTACCTATTTGCCTTTGTGTTTTCTGATTTGCCGTTGTGTTTGCACTTCAGGGCCACCGTACATTTTCCATATTTATGTTGAAAGAATTGTACAGTTTAACAAAAAGTATAAGTGCCATGCTGAGCTGCTGTTTTGATATACATGATATTCTATAATAGTATTTCAGTACAAATTATTGTTGTTTGGCTAGGAGATTTTTTAGGTGCGTTCCTTGTGACAAGAACTGCAATACAGACAAAACTGAACAGTTCAAATTAGGAGAAAATGTGAAGGTGAAAAACAAGAACACAAAACTGCCCAGAAAATTGAATTCTTAAAAGTTTTATGTCTTTGCAATATGTATTTTATTCGTTGACATCAATTTTCCTTCCATGGAAAGGCAACATTTAGGCAGTTTCTGCCCAGATGCATTTGAATTTCTTAAGCTTTAGATTCATTTTAAGCTTTTAAAAAGGTTTAGAGTTTTACTTTGTTGCAAGCCAAATTTGGATTACAATTCTATTTCCTTTTCACAACTTTAGAACTAATTCAATTCAAACTCAAGAGCTGAAGTGGAAAGCAAGGTATACAAAAGCAATCTGGAGCTCAACGTTTCCCTGACATGTGTGCCTGTGCAGCTATTGGGTTTTCATACAGCTGCTGGAGGTGGAGAGAGACCTTTTGCTGAATACATGCTATCTGACCTGAACATCCCACACCCCTGACTGCTACCACACAGACACACACACGCACACACACACAAAGTCACATCTCTTCAAGAAGACCCTGACAAGCAAGACATGAGTTAATCTTCATATCTCTGGTGCAATTGTTGCTCTATCTGCCAGGAACTGAACAAACCCATCTTTAGAAATTAAACTGCAGCAGGCTGTGGGCTTATCAGGAGAGGCTGGACACTTTGCCTGGGGCTCAGGGATAGCTCTCTCTTTTGACCTGTGACCCTATGCACGCACACACACGCACATGCGTGCGCACACACAGCCCAGTGGAACACAGCCAAAATGTCAATAGGCAGCATTATTGGCCTGCAGATACCTTTCCTGTATATAAACTAAATAAATACATACATTGACAAAATATTTCAGTACAGAGGGATTGGAAAGCTAGAGTAAAATGGTAATTCTATCTACTGGTTTTAGTAGGTGAAAGTGAGCTGCCCTTAGTTATACTGACCACATGTTTAGCCTTTCAAATTACAGTTTTTGCCGAATGCTTACACACATGTTGCAGACTTTGGCTCACTGTGTCATAACTTAAAGCCTGTGTAAAGCAAATTCAGCCATTTTCTTCTAAACACATTAAAAAGGTCATAAATGTATTTCCTTAAAACATGTAAAAGCCATTCAACCACTCGTTTCACGATTTCTGTGTTCAGGATTTAATGGGCGGGTCAGAAATTATCATGGCCGCGTTTGATTTGCATAAACCCAGCCCTGCTGCGGAAGCCGTATAAGTACATTCAGCGCATTAGCTTCAGAGGGTTTTCCGCTTGCTCTCCGGTCTTGGATAGCATCTCTTAGAAAAGCTTGCAGCTAGCTAACCAGTCAACCAGTCAGCTAAACAGTCATGTCTCCTCCACATCACTCATGCATCTTTCCTGGATGCCACAGTGTGCAGGGTGACAGCGCTGTTAGCTTATTTAAGTTTCCTAAGGAGGACAACATAAGGAAACACTGGATTGATTTTGTCAAAAGGAGCTACTGTGGACAGTTATAAATCACCACCAACACCCGTCTCTGCAGTGTCCACTTTACCCCCGATAGTTACAGCAACTGTCACCAGGTAAAGTCTGGATATCTGAAGAGTCCGTTGACGCTGGTCAGTGGGGCCGAACCGACCCTCTCCGTCCCCGGCTTGCATCCTCCTGTCCCACTGACAGCGCATGCTCTCATCTCCGCCGCCGGCATTATGTGCCCGCCTGCGACCGTCCTGCCGACAACAGGTGCTCTCATCCCCGCCACCGACCAGACTTTAGATTCTCTGCTGGAGCCGGAGCCCGACCCTGACCCGTACCGGACCGCGGGCCGGGCCGATATTTCCCGTCAATATCAACGGGCGGGTCGGGCCGGCCCTTGATCAAGCATTTGTGTGTGTGTGTGTGTGTTTTTTAATAACTCAAAATAATGACTGTATTTCCAGCTACAAAAGGCACATCTCTCTCCTCCCTCCATGTTGTTTGTGCCGCTGTGTGGTTTTACATGTGAGTGAGTGTCCTCGTGCTGAAAACGTGACTTCTCGTGACAGTGACGTCACTCCACGAGACGCAAGAAGAAAGCAAAAATATATATTTTTACTAAGTAAAATGACAAAAACAATAGTAACGCACAGTGACTTGAATAAATCTGATTAGTGGTTTGGAAATATTACCCTGTTAGATTACTCCTCACTGAAAAAAGTGGTCAGATTAGAGTAACACGTTACCGGCATCACTGATTTTGTAGTGTAAGTGCTACATGGAGCTTGAGAACGGCCGTTATAACAGCCCATGTATAAAAAAAATGTCGGGTTTAAATCGGGCTCGGGCTCATAATTACAGTTAATGTGAAGGCCCGGGCCGAGCTGGCTCGGACACAACGTGCACGGGCAATTAAATGCATTTTGCTGAAGGTGCAAATCCTGAAAGTGATTTTACATCGTGCATCCTGTCATGCCCATGTAATGTTAACAAATGTTAGTGTATTTAATCATGACATGATTTGGCCTCATTCCCTGAGAGGAGTCCGTCTGACAGCACAATGATAATCCACAGGTAATATTTTATGTGCACCAATATAGCTATGACAAGGAATTATATTTAGACTGGGGTTTTACATTTGTGTGTAATGTAAAACATGGACTGTGAGGAACGAGGCTGAGCACTATCAGTGTTGGACTCAGAGTCAGTTTCTGGCTCTGATGGTACAAACAGGTCGGGCTGGGTCTGTCCGATGATGCTGCTAGCTTCCATTGTTACTGTAGGTTACATCCTTGTACAGCACATGGAGGAGGCTCCCCTCCCGCGCGTGGGCGTGGTTCCAGCGCCTCTAACTGACACGCCCCCAGCGTTTCACAGCAGAGAAGTGCTTGTTTTTCCATCATTTTGAGACCTAATTTTATATAATTGGCAATTTTTTTAATCTTTCAAATTTGGCTCAGTGGTCAATGACACATGTATCTGTGGTGTGACAAACTCATAACACAAAATTATTTCTGCTTTACTCGGACTTTAACACACAGGTCAAGTAAGACAAAGCATATGGAGATAAACTCCTAACTTATACGGCAAAATGAAACTCTTGAAAACAACAACAACAACAACACACAGATGTGCTTTATGCAAAACACAGCTGGATTCAGTACTTTGGATGGTTTATGACTTTAAAAGTCTCATACAGATTTTTTTTTGTGAAAGATTGATCCACTACAGTTGAACTAGACACATGAAAGCAAAATGGAGACACTTCAGGTTTTTTTTTTTGTTTTTCAGGTTTTTGCAAAAGTCAAAAAAAACAAAAAACACAAAGACGTGGTACAGCTAGAATGTTCTACAAAACATAGTGTTGTGAGGGAACTATTGGAAGACATTTAGGCTATGGATCCTGTCTCCTGTTGGCATTTGGCCACATCACCTCATCCACATCACAGGCAATGTCCTCCCTTGCCAAGCAACGGGGGAAATATCACCTTGCATGCCGTATCCAACCCTGTATGGACCTCACCTCAATGTTGCCGCATGCCTCTTCCATGGCTTGTAGAAGAGGCATGCGGGCATGTGGCTGACGGTCATAATATTTCCAGCGCCATGCTGAAAAGAACTCCTACACAGGTAGTCAAGTGGTTAGAGCGCATGCCATGTACGCAGTGGATCCTGGTTCGAACCCATCCAGAGGACCTTTACTGCATGCCACACCCCCTTTCCTGTCTATCCACTGTCAAATAAAGGTGTCTATGCCTCAAAAAAAACTTTACAAAAATGGGCTGTATGGTGGCAAGTTGAGTGCAATAAATCTATTATGGTTGATGAACCAGTCCCGGACCTGGGGCCTCATTTATAAAACTGTGCGTAGGATTGACGTCAAAAGGTTGTGTACGCACGAAACACAGAAAGTGCGTAAGCACAAAAATATCCTGATTAATAAAACAGTGCGTACGCACGTCCTATGCTGATTTCCCTTTATAAATCACAATCCACTCTAAATGTGGCGCACCTGTGTGCGGGTCATACCACGCCCATAGTTGCCTATGAATATTCAGAGAAACGCCCCTAATTAATATTCATTCATGACTGAAAGCATGCCGAAAGCAGAGAGAAAGGCGAAGAAGCGCAGTTCCACCCAGTGTGAGGTGGAAGTTCTTGTCGGGGAGGTGGAGAAGAGGAAGGCTGTATTATTTGGTGTACACAGTGTTGGGTCGGGTCACCAATGCCAAAAAGGCTCTAGAGTGGCAGCATGTGGCAGACAATGTAAATGTTGTTGCCTCAGAAGGTCAGAGCGTGGCCGAAGTGAAAAAAAAAAAGTGATCAGACATAAAAGTGGAAGTAAAAAAGTGCCTGGCGTCACACAGGCAGAGCGTCTGTGCCATTGGCGGGGGAACGGGTCAACCGTAGCTCACCCCGCTGGATGAACAACTGGCGGGGATCATCAGGGAATCCCTCCTGAGTGACGTGGTGATGGAGGTGGAGGGGGACACCGATGCCGGCCCAATTCATTCTCACTCTGCACTCTTATAGAAACATGAGTGCAGTTAGTGGTACCGATTACATTTGGGAAACCAGACATTGCTGCAAATTGCGCATTTTTATTTGCCTGTTCACCCACCGTATAAGGAAACTTTATGTACTGCTGCGACAAACCAATTATACCTCCTAACACATCTGGCATAACACGGCTAAAGGTTGGCTGGGATATCCCTGACCTGTCAGCCAATTCCCTCTGGAATGAAACCCGAGTGTTGTGAGCACTTGAAGCGGGACTGGCACTGCGTGGTTTCTGTGGGTGGTCCTCTCTAACGCTGGGCCCATCAGCCACTCGTCACTGTTGGCCAGTGGATCTTGCTGGTCACTGAAGTTCCGCTCCCTCCGTATCCTTCCGTTTGCCACATCCTCCAACAGTGCCAAAGCAGCCATTGTGCGCCATAACACATAGTGAATACTTACCTAATCTATTAGGTAATATCTGCTACACATGTGAGAATAATCTAATTGACTAACATTAAAAGATAATTAGAGTCTTTTTTTGTATGGCAACAAAACACAGTTGCGTGTTTTGTGCGTTATGCATTGAAAACAGAGTTGAAACGAAATGGTCTATATGATATAGGATATTAATATATTAAACTGCATTCATATCAGTGTAAACGTAATTTGCTCTACTGTTGTCATACTATTGTTCTAAATCATATGTTTCCCGTGTGCACTCCAGGGAGTATGTTTGTTTATTCATTGTAGAAATATTGTTTTGGAATACATTTTCACACAGTTTCTCCCGTTTCTTTCTTCTGCCATCCATGGCGCAGTTTCTCCTTACCCCAGTTATGTGCGTACGCAGGGGTTCAGAGGTTGGGTGGAGGATCGCACTTTTTCCCGTCAAGTTCTCTTTTGATAAATCCCACGGTGTGCGTAGAGAGTGGCGTACGCCTTCTTTTTGTGCGTACACAACGTTTATAAATGAGGCCCCAGAGCAGCCCGATGGAAACTGACATTATCCCAGAAGACAACAAACTGGGGCTGCTCTGGCCCGTCCTGGACTACTGTGTCATGAAGTGTGTCCAGAAAGTGAATAATGAGGGCTATGTTGTAGGGATGAGGATGGAGTGGTGATGCAGTGTCACTGTTGCCTGCTCTCCTTCTTCGTCCTCTTCCTCGTCCTGCTGCTGCTCTTACTCTCCCTCTTCCTCTTTCTGCCTCCACGTTTCCAAAGTTGGTACAAAGGAGCTGAGCTCACATCAGGTGTATTTGTAGTGCTATGGCTTAGACTGAATGGTCTACAATTAGATTTTAAATGTTTTCATGTGTGTGAGTCTGTGTGCTATTCCAATTTTAGTTGTGTTTTGTATTTTACATGTGTTTTCCCAATGATTGCATGAGGTATCCTTCTTCAACAATGTGTCATGTAAAAAAAACAGTGTGTAGTGTTTTGCAATTAGTGTGTTGGAGAATTTCAAACACAGTGCAAAGCATATATTGTGTTTGCAGGGTTGGTGCCTTTGTTTAGGGCATGGTCACCAAAGTTAGAGGTTGTGATGCTTTGGGCATAGCAACCACTTTTAGTGTTTAAGCATTTGGCAAAAACTGTAACTGTGCAAATCCATATGTAATATCCTTGAACTATCAATTTGCCGGTTTTTTAGTCAACTCTGAATCAAGCCTGTGATGAAAAAGTTACAAGAGCTGAAAGTAAATAAGCTCAGCTTTAAAGGATAGGCTCAGAGACTATCTTAACACAATAACCACATAAGTATGTTGGTTGTTGAGCTTTTGGTTACTGTAATCATCCTCCCTCAACATACTGGTCATGACAGATCATTCATGGACTGACATTTGTAGTACATACATGTAAATTCTAATAGGGTTGGGCCTTGTGCCTAGTAGGCTCATCATGAAATCAATCCATGGCATTTCTGACACATTGCATCTGCATCTGGCTTGCTTGTGACTTTATAAGCAAGAAACTTGTGAAAATTGGTGTGTTGGAATAGGGTTGACTGTTCTAGTGACAGATACAATGGGTCCCTCAGATGGTACACCATTATCAGACTCCCCTCACAGTATTATTCTGAGTCGTTGAATGCTGAGCTGATTTTTGTGGTATTTACAAGTATAGTTGCTTTGCAGAGTCCATTAATTGCTGAACACCTCAAAGGACATTATCCTGTCTATACTATGGAACTTAGCAATGGGAGATAAACTAGTCTGCTCAGCTTGTAGATCCATTCAGCTCGCCAATTAGCCAAAAAGCTAATGTAATGCTAGCAAGATTTAAAGTCAGTAAACACTACATACAGTTGACAAACAAATATAATTTGACGCTATGTTTAACATGAAGCTTATTTTGCAGCCAAAGTGCTATCTTTTGACAAACAAATGATAGTCCATGTGTGCTGTCAGCCGCAGCTTGAAGTAGCAAGTTGAATGCCGGGTGTGAGTTGATTGCTTGTGTTCAGAACGATATAGGCTACTTCCTGCAGCTTGTGTGTTGGGTTCATTAGAACTATATTTAGCAGTTTCATGGGTGTCTGTTTATTTTGAATTAATGACACCCTGCAGCTAATCACCCAGTCACCCAGACCATGGTATAACATATGATAACTTGGGTCTGGGTCTGTCTCAAAAAATATTCACTGTTTGACCTTGTTTGCCAGTATTTTCAACTGAGAGTTATTTTCAGGTTGGTATCTTGGATCTTGTCTCTCTCGTTTGACAATAATGATGGTTAGGTGGAGAGAGAGAGGGAGGGTGAGTCTAAGGAAAGGAGAAAGAGAAGGAGATAAAGCTGAGCAGGAGATAAAAACACGACATAACCAGAGAGTTTTTGTTGGTGAGGTAATTCAGGATCTGGAAATGAAACAGCCAAGTTTAAGAAACCACCAAGAAGTTGTATTTTGCCAGTAAAATGGCTGTGGTGTTGTGCATGCGTGTGTGTGTGCTCACACTGTCCAGCTTCCTGATTAAATGATCTTAGTATGGACTGTGTGTGGGCCCTCAAACAGAGACCTCTGTGGTGCTACTTTTCACAAAGCTTTGTTTCTCAAGCTGGAGACCCCATCGGCAACCAAACACACACACACACACACACACACACACACACACACACAGACAATCTTCCTGGACTAGCTTGGGTGGGGAGCTGTGGAGGTAGGCGGGAGAAGAGAGCCTGAATTTATTAAGCCCACACCAACCATTCAAAGTACGCCAGCAACCACCATGTAATGAATCTCCGACAAGAAATAAATAACTGCTGTGTCTTTGAGTCTCAGGCTGAAATATAAGAGGCGGGGGTGGAAGTAGTACCAATGAGACAGGGAGGAAGGCAAGGCTTTGGGCGAGACGCTGCAGTAATTCTTCCGAGGCAGCTTGTTTGTTTGGGAAGATATAAAGTGCATCTCCAGTGTGATGATAATTCACATATGCAAAAATGCAGAAGTTAAAGTGAAGACAAATGAAGGACAGATGTATAAATATAGCAGATAATTCATTTGTTTTATATTAAAGTAGTGTGCTTTTCTGAGTCCTTAAAGACTTGGGATTTATAGGATATCTTCCTTGTCGAGATTCTGTGGAGTCGTAATAGTTCACAATAGGATCTAAATATTACTTTCAACATCATGCTTACATATTCAACATGCATGAAAATCAGTTTAATAAAATAATCAATTGTCCAACTAGACAATTATATACATTATATCTGTGTTTTATATGTCTTCTACAAGTGATCATATTTATGATGATGAACAGACACTGTTTTTGGATCATTTCTTAAGCCAAAAATGACTGAAGTCTTTGGGCCTGTACAGACAAAGGAAAAGTTCACCAAAAATTGAAAGATTTCTGGAGTTTCACAGTAAACAGCGTTGTCGCATTTTCTGCCTATCAACTGAAATGGATGGACAAGAGACAACAACACTGTTTTCCCATGAATGCCTCAGAAAACATTTTTTGTGGACTACAAAATTTCACCCAACTTTCCACCTGCAGGGGGATGAGTAGATACTGGCTGAATTTCCATTTTGGGTTAACTGTTCCTAGAGTCTCTCTCTCTATCTTACAAACATTTTACAGGCATTTTTGAATGCTTCTGAGCCACAGTATATATATAGAACTGTATTATCCCATTCAAATGCAATAATTGGACAGCCACTCAAGTGTGAGCAGCAAACCGTTGGAATACTCTGAACCAAAGAACTAAACTATGTACAGCAAAACTTAAAATCGTTTTAAAATCTACTCAGATTTTAACCTTGGTTCCAAACATGAGGAAGGTTGGATACGATTGCCAAAAAGCTGGAACCAATGTCTCAAAGTGATATTTGGAAAAGCTAAGGATGGTGTGGAGCAGACGGCTCAGGTGTGGGATTCACACATCATTAGGCCATCGAAGATGCTACAGCCCCAGTGCTGTGGGTGTGTTCTGTGTTGTGTTTTGTTTGTCCTATTCAGGTGCTCATACTCCCCCACCTCCTCACCAGTGAGTGAAGCGCCAGACCTGAGACTACTTGCCACTTGGGCTGTGTGGTACAAAGTGGTGCTGTGGATGCCAGTGGGCTGGGCGGCCATGATATGCAGGAGCCAGAGAGCCTGAGCTACTGCCTGACTGGTTGCTTGGTTAGTTAGTGTTTTTCGTTGGCACGAATAAAGCAGTTTTTGAGTAACCATTGTTTTTTTCCCCTCCTTTACACCCGGTTTTATTTTAACTATGTTACTCCCTTCATCCCCTGGCCATACAGGGACGTAACATAATTGGGGACTCGTCTGGGATTGTTAAAGGAGCCTAAGGACTTTAGTGAAAGTTTTTTTCCATCTGCTGTAGCTCTGGTGGTGAGTACTGGTCGTCCGGTTTGCTATTGTTGGGCCATTGCTACTGTGCGAGTTACTACTCCTTCAGTGAGAATAGGTGAGTGTCCAGCTTGGTTTGGGTGGGGATGACATTCCCTGTCGGTGGCAGGCATTTCAGGGCCTCAGCCGCTGATGGTAGCCTTTAAAGTCGCCTCGAGCCCAGCGCTCGAAGATTAACGGGTAAAGTTATCATAGGTAGGATCTGAGGAGTTGGTTCTCACACAGCTGGACGGATAATAATTGTGTGTGGTGTCGGAGGTCAGTATTGGCCCGGTCGACACCTGCCAGTGGCCCTCAGTCGGCGGCCCAGTCGACACCTGCCAGTGGCCCTCAGTCGGCGGCCCGGTCGACACCTGCCAGTGGCCCTCAGTTGGCGGCCCGGTCGACACCTGCCAGTGGCCTTCAGTCGGCGGAGCGATGGCTCCTGCTCCTCGGTCGGAGGCCCGGCCGAGTCCCACGCCAAGTGCTGTTCCTGCTCCTGGGTCGGAGGCCCAGCCCACGCCTTCGCTGCCGGCCTCCAGTGGGTCCCAGCCCACGCCTTCGCCGCCAGCCTCCAGAGCGCCTACGTCTTCGTCGCCGGCCTCTAGTGGGTCCCAGTCCACGTCCCCGGCCTCTAGTGGGTCCCAGTCCACGTCCCCGGCCTCCAGTGGGTTCCAGTCCTCGCCTCCACCCTCCTGTTTGTTTGGACCTTGGCCCTCCTCCTGACCCCCCTCCACCCTCCCAGCCTCACTTGGACTCATGTTTTGAGGGACATCTTGGAGCTGTCCCTTGAGAGGGGGGTACTGTCATGACTGTAGATCTGTTGTTCTTGTCTGATGTTGTCTTGTGGGTTCTTGTATTTGATTTCCATGTCTTTGTATTTTGTATGTGTCCTTTAAGTTCTCCTGTGTATTTTCCTATGTTCCCTCTGGCTCCCTCTGTCTATTGCTTTGTTCCCTTCATGTTCTCATGTGCTCCTCTCCTTCGTTATCTCACCTGTCAGTCCACCTCACCTGTTCCTCGTCTTGTCATCAGTGTCTGTGTATTTAGTCTCTGTGTTTCCTTCACCCCTTGTCTGGTCATTGTAATTGTCAGCCTCTGTCTCGTCCATGCTCCCAATCATGTGCCTGCTCCTGTCTGTTCCTTGTTCCCCACGGTATGTGTTTTGGATTTGAGTTTTGCATTTTTGATTTGAACTTTGGTTTTGATCTGTACTTTGCTATTTGGTTTGTACTTTGCCCAGTTTTTGGTTGCTACTTTGCCTCTCGTCCTTGTTCTGTCTACTTTTGGCTTTTTTGTACCCAGCTTTTGTAAAATAAAAGCTCGCCTTTTGTTTCCCCTAGCCTTGCCTCTCTTGTGTAACCGCATTTGGGTCCACCTTCCCCTTATCCTTAGTCTTCCCTTTAACCCCCGACCTGACAGTATTGAGTTTTGTTTTATTGACCAGCTCTAATTTATTTGGCACAAGTAGTGTGCTGCTCTAAACTAGTTCTCAGCTAGGTGTGTGATTTTTCTTTATCTGTGGTATATAGTGAGTATGGCAACTTTTGGGTTGAGTGAGTTTGTGGCAAATTCTAGTGCGGAGCCGCTTGAACTGTGTAGAAAGCGCGATTTATTTGAAATTGCTGCTTTTTATGGGGTACCTGTTTCAACTGCGTGGGTGAAATGAGAGCTTAAAGCGGCTGTCCTTACCAGCTTAGTTGACCAAGGTGTGTTGGTTGTAGTTGGGTCAGATTCTCCTGGCTTGGTGCCCGCCAGCGAGGACCTCCCCAGGTTGCCAGAGGTGAAGCTGTTTACCTTGCCTCGATTTGAACCACTCTCGGTCGAGACATTTCCTGGTTCAAAGGTAGATGCTCGGTTAATGCTCAGGATAGCTCATCTGCAGTTAGACCAGCAGAAGGGAGGATCAAGAGTTTCGGCTCCGGACGGCTGTCTGGTAACACCTTCGATGTGAGTTGGAATATTTCTTTAGTCCCCCTGTTTCGTGAATGCGAGGTTGAGTCATATTTAGTGTATTCGAACATCTTGCGGTTGCTTTACACTGGCCGAGGGATGTGTGGGCCATTTTACTACAGTGTATGCTAACCGGCAAGGCTCAAAAGGCTTGTTCTTCTCTTTCGGTAGAGGACAGCCGGAGCCAACTGATGTGCTAGTTACTCGGACTTCTGTGCCACAGTAGGCTGGTAATTTAGAAAAGTTGTGTTTCTTTTGTCATAAGCCTGCTCATATAGTGGCTGACTGTGAAGCTTTAAAGCGCAAGCAGCAAGCGTCACCTTTGAGGCGGCCCAAAGGTGTTGGGCCCATTAAGACAGTGTCACTGGTGGGTCAGCCTAATGTTTGAGGTGAGCCTGAGGCATGTTTTAAAGTGAAAATCTCGCCAAATAGCAACCGAGGCTATATTAGTGATTGAATATGAGTCAAACCTTCGTGTAAAAGCATAATTACAACGAAATTAGCACTTTTAAGATTTACCTTAGTTTCGTTTTCGGGCAAGCTAATTTTCAGTGGAGTGCTACGGGCACTTTTACGCTAGCATCAAAATTGCTATATTTAAAGCAGTAAGAAGGCTCGACACAACATGAAACTTTGCTCATAGTATCACCAGGGTCTCTACACATGAACACGAGCATTGAGAACATTGCTTTTGGACAACTCACGTTAGCAGTAGCATCTCGATCTCCGAGTGCGACCTAACAGGCACGAGAGTAATGGTGGACCGCTCCTCAAGCCTTCCTGTTACTTCGCACACAGGGAATAAATACTTTTTGTCTGCCAAGACGGCGGCACGGCAGAGATGCTGCGCAAGATCACTGTGCGTGATTCATTGTTTTCTGTCCCAGCTGATAGGTTGCCCCCTGCTGGTGACGCAGTGGTTTGCCTGTTCCAGGAGCCCAACACCAGGCTACCCCCATCCCTGGAAATATGTTATACTGTAGCGAGGAAGAATGTTGGGGATTGTAGGAAGCACAAATGTTGTGTTAAAGAGGATGTCTTATTGCCCAGGTTGGTTTCACAGATATCAGCATATATATCTTGTTCGATATGCACTGATATGAAAACTTTATATTTAAAAAAACTATAGTGCAGAAAAACATGCTTGGGGTAATTTAAAAGTGGTCTAATGAAATAGTTTGTCCAGCAGAGTGCGCTTCAATGGGGGATAAAACAGCTGGTGTCAGGAAATGTAACAGCTACCTCACTAATGGTTAAACTATAAACCAGCACAAAAATTACACTTGCCAATATAACATAGCCACCATGTTCTGAAATTAGACACTGACAACACTGATTTGTAACACACTATCTGCTACTAGTGGATGGAGAGTGATGGCAGGTTAACAAGGGGGATGCTTTTTGGTCATTTTGCTAACAAGGGGGATGGCATCCCCCCTTATATCGCCTACTCAGCAAGAGGGTCAAAGTTCAAGCGCATCATGACAAAGTAGCATGTCCCCTTTTTAATGCAATACTGCAGGCACGAGTATGTACTTTTATAAGGGCGGCTACAGTACATACGAAAAGTAAAAAAGCATTTGGAATGCACCCTGTGTCTGACTGAGTCTCTCTGTGGTGCAGAAACATTTAAAGGAGTCATCACCCGGAAATCGCAATTTCTCTCGTTAAATCATGCATATTGGTGTTGGACCTCTGTTGAAACTTGCCTGAAAAGCTGGAGTTTGAAAGTGGCTTATTTTTTTCGCTTTGGCTCTTTTTCCGAACAGGAATGGCACACAATAGTGCGCGTTCCTAAAGCACGAGATTTTGACTCTGCTCCTGTGGTGACGTTACCACAGGAGGCTACTTGCATAATGCATCGGCTCACAGCTGTCCTCAGCCAGAGTGAGCAAGCCGAATCTGCTTATTTCTCTGTCATTTTCATGCCATACATCGTCACCGCCAGCATTAAAACTCAGGTCTTACATGTAAAACACGAGTGTGAAAAGTAAGAAGGAAAAAAAAAGGAATTTACCATTCAGAGACATCCTGCTGTAAACGTGTCTCTTCCACCGTCTCTGCCTCTTCACTCTCCCGTTCAGGTTCCGACTCCGGCTCGTACATAAATGCCTGAATTCCGTAGGGTTCGTCATTTAGTGTGTGCGCCATGACAGGGGGCTGTTTATGTTTTGGAGTCTGTGTGCATGCAGGCTCGCCCCCCATTCCGGCTCTGTCCTTCCTGCGGCCAATCAACGCGCGCCTCATTACATATTAATACAATGCACATCCGGACCGGTCAAAACCTTGCGCATAATCTCTCGTGAGAAAGTCGCGGTATGAAAAGGTGTCAGAACAAGCTCTATGTTTGATTTAAAAAAAAAAAAAAAATTTCTAATAAGTTTTAAGAATTGATCCAAAGCGATCCAAGAGGGACTGGATATGTAAAAAATATCCAGTCCCATGTGGTGTCACTTTGTCTCTCTGTGGTCCTGAGGCCTTCAAACCCAGCCTCACAGTCTCCCTCCATGGTTCTGAAACATCCTCTCTCTCATCCCACTGTTACATGGGCAAAAGCCCATGCCCTCAACCAGGAGTTGTCCGCCCTCCTGGACAAGGGTGCCATCGAGCCAGTAGACCCCCTGTCACCCGGGGGGTTCTATTCGACTTACTTTCTTGTCGAAAAGAAAGACGGCGGACTCCACCCTATCCTCGACTTGAGGGGACTCAACCGGTTCCTGAAAGTCCTGAAGTTTCACATGCTCAGTACTGCAGAGGTTCTGCGTACTGTTGCCAGAGGGGAATGGTTTACCTCAGTAGACCTGAAGGACGCGTATTTTCATGTCCCCATTGCACCACACCACAGAAACTTTCTGCGGTTTGCCTTTCAGGGCCTCCATTTTCAGTTCAGGGTTCTCCAGTTTGGCCTCTCCCTTTCTCTACGGGTGTTCACCAGGTGTGTGGCGGCAGCCCTCTCACCCCTGCAGTCGCGGGGCATGAAGATCCTGCCGTATCTGGACGACTGGCTGGTCTGTGCGCCATCCCGGTCTCAGGTGACCCGGGACACAGCGATTCTCCTTTCACATGTGGCCCAGCTCAGCCTCAGAGTGAATTTCCAAAAGAGCTGCTTGGTTCCCTCACAGAGTGCACTCTTTCTGGGGGTGACTCTGGATGCTGTTGCCATGAAGGCCTGTCCATCATCTCGGCGCGTGGACGACATCCTCCGCCTCCTTCTCCTCTTTCAGGAGGGCCGCTGCTTGCGCTATGTCCAGTATATGCGCCTCTTAGGCAAGCTGACGGCTGCTGCCACTGTGGTTCCCTTAGGGTTGCTGTCACTACGTCCCCTTCAGAGGTGGCTGAACAGCTTCCACTTGGATGCCAGGCGGCACCGGCACAGGAAACTCAAGGTGTCACGGCGTTGCATCCTTGCTCTGACCCCTTGGAGGGAGATATCATTTCTCCTTCAGGGCATGCCCATGGGCTCCATTGCATCCCGTCGGGAGACCGTCACAACAGATGCATCCCTCTCAGGGTGGGGTGCTGTGTGGCAGAACCGGACAGCCCAAGGCCTGTGGCCTGCACAGGACCGCTCGGACCACATCAATGTGCTGGAGCTACGGGCAGTGCACATGGCACTGCAGCTTTTTCTCCCATTCCTGAGAGGGAGGCATGTGCTAGTACGGTCGGACAACGTCTCAACCGTCTCTCACATAAACCACCAAGGGGGAACCAGGTCTGCACGGCTGTTGCAGGTGTCCCGGGACCTCCTGTTGTGGGCGGCCCCCCGCCTAGCCAGCATAAGGGCGATGTATTTGCCTGGGGAACGGAACCGGGCCGCAGATTTCCTATCACGTTGCAAGCCTCCACCGGGGGAATGGCGGCTTCACCCAGAGGTGGTGCTCAATATCTGGGACGTCTTCGGCAGGGCAGAGGTGGATCTCTTTGCCACAGAAGAGTCGACCCATTGTCCCCTCTGGTTCTCCTTGACAGAGGAGGCCAGCCCTCTGGGCCAGGATGCTCTCGCACACGATTGGCCAGAGGGTCTTCTCTATGCCTTCCCCCTGATGCCTCTGATTCCTCAAATACTGCAGAGGGTCCTCCAGCAGGGCCACAGGCTGCTATTGGTAGCCCCCTTCTGGCCAGGGAGGACATGGTTTCCTCTGCTGCACAGGCTGTGCCGCGGCTCACCGTGGCCTCTCCCCCACAGGATGGATCTCCTGTCCCAGTTAGGGGGCCGGGTCTGGCATCCCGACCCTCATCGCCTGCAGCTCTGGGTTTGGCCACTGCAGGGCCTAACCCGCTGCTGTCAGAGTGCTCAGACACCGTCCAATATACCATACTGAATGCTAGGGCGCCTTCTACCCGGATGCAGTATGAGAACAGGTGGAAACTGTTTTCTGTCTGGTGTTCGGACAGGGGTGAGGACCCCGTGCACTGTACAATCCCAAAAATTCTGGAGTTCCTACAGTCACTCCTGAATGGCGGACGGTCCCCTGCTACTCTGAGGGTGTATGTGGCAGCTATTTTCTTCGACACGCTCAAGTTGACGACAACACCGTGGGGTGCCACAGACTTGTGTCCCTTTTCCTAAAGGGAGCCTTGAGGTTACAACCCCCAAAGGCACAGAGAATTCCAGCATGGGATCTGCCCCTGGTGCTGGATGCTCTGTGTCTGCCTCCTTTTGAGCCCCTGGCGCAGGCAGAGTTGAAGTGGGTGTCTGCTAAGACTGCCTTTCTGCTTGCCATCACTTCAGCAAAGCGTGTTGGGGAGCTACACGCTCTCTCGGTCAGCGACTCATGTCTGAGGTGGAACTCAGATGGCTCAGGGGTCACTCTGTGGCCGAATACAGCCTTTCTTCCTAAGGTTCTCTCACCGTCGAACCTTAACCGACCTATCCACCTGGCACAGTTTATTCCCCCCCGCAGGGGAGGAAAGGTTAGGACTGCTGTGCCCTGTGCGGGCTTTAACCCTTTGGGCGCCGGGTTTTATTTTAAAAAATACTAGATTTTGACATCTAAATTTCAGAAGGCTCTGGCTTGAATGTAGTTTAAGATAGAGACAAAGTGTAAATGAGACAAATATTGAGAATGACCTACAGTTTATGAAGGGAGTAATTTTTCCCATCTAATTTGCATATTATGACGTCATACGGTGGCGGCCATATTGGATTATGTAATTTCCATGAAATACCTGATATTTTGAAAGAGAGTTGAAAGGAGTCATCACCCGGAAATCGCAATTTCTCTCATTAAATCATGCATATTGGTGTTGGACCTCTGTTGAAACTTGCCTGAAAAGCTGGAGTTTGAAAGTGGCTTATTTTTTTCGCTTTGGCTGTTTTTTCGAACAGGAATAGCGCACAGTAGTGCGCGTTCCTAAAGCACGAGATTTTGACTCTGCTCCTGTGGTGACGTTACCACAGGAGGCTACTTGCATATGCATCGGCTCACAGCCGTCCTCAGCCAGAGTGAGCACGCCGAATCTGCTTATTTCTCTGTCATTTTCACGCCACACATCGTGACCGCCAGCATTAAAACTCAGGTCTTGCATGTAAAACACGAGTGTGAAAAGTAAGAAGGGAAAAAAAAAAGAATTTACCATTCAGAGACATCCTGCTGTAAACGTGTCTCTTCCACCGTCTCTGCCTCTTCACTCTCCCTTTCGGTTTCCGACTCCGGCTCGTACATAAATGCCTGAATTCCGTAAGGTTCGTCATTTAGTGTGTGCGCATTGACAGGGGGCTGTTTATGTTTTGGAGTCCGTATGTGCATGCAGGCTCGCCCCCCATTCCGGCGCTGTCCTTCCTGTGGCCAATCAACGCGCGCCTCATTACATATTAATACAATGCACATCCGGACCGGTCAAAACTTCGCGCATAATCTCGCGTGAGAAATTCGCGGTATGAAAAAGTGTCAAAACAAGCTCTATGTTTGTTTTTTGTTTTTTTGTTTTTTTCTAATAAGTTTTAAGAATTTATCCAAAGCGATCCAAGACTGGATATGTAAAAAACCAGGTGATGACTCCTTTGAACTTATTTCATCAGATTCATCCCCGCCATCCATTTGTTATGTTGTCCACACATCAAGTGAACAAGGACAAAGTAAATTGTAAGCCAACAGTCGTAAACTAGAACTATTACTACACCACAAAACTCATGTAAACAGTATGCGTTTTTTTTTTTAACCCACCATCCCCCCCATTGGAGGACACTTTTTCTTTTTCTTGTCTTTTTTCTTACCTTTTTCTTGTTTTCTCTTCATTATTATTATTATTATTATTATTATTATTATTATTATTATTATTATTATTATTATATGATAATAACAGTAGGCGTCTTTTAGCTGCAGAGGCCTTATCTGTGCCCATCTATCCAGATAAAAGTTTGTAGTATTTGTAGAGTGTGGAGCCTCTCATTGCAAGGCACAGAGACAATAAGAACATATACATATATATATATATATATATATATATATATATATATATATATATATATATATATATATATATATATATAATTAGTTACATAAGTAACTTTCGTTCCTGCCAAGCAGGGGTGTTTTACAGTCCTCTCCCACAACTTGAAACTCCACTCTTTGTGCTTCGTGAACACTGCTGCGGCGCATAGCTGCACCTCTGCCGCGGATGGAGGCTACGTGACCGTTGCGGTGGAAAGAGTGAACACTAACGCTAACAGCCAGCGCTATTCTCACCATCCCCGCTACATCTACCACATCCATTCGCTTCCCTACTGATACTACGAGTTCGTGCATCATTTCAATTCCCACCTATGTTGGGCAAAGGATCGTGTGTTTGTGCTTGTGCATTTTCCTCGCTCTGCGCGGCACCACCATTGCTATGCAAAGACGCACCGCTACTAGCAAGCTCACTAATCGACCGACCGTCATCTCCCAAAGTTAGATTTTCCCCTTCAGAATCAGAATCATCGAATAGGAGCTCAATCACTTCCCTACGTGTCAACTTTTTGCATGCCATTGTTGTTTATTTCGTCTCAATAACTTCTGAATCCAGCAATACCCCTTCAGCAAAATAGCTTTCTGGCGCACTGTCTCTGCTCTCTCACCCCACAGTTTGCATGGGACTTCCTCGAACATTTTGCATTGAAGCAAGACGTTTTTATGAGCAAAGGTCTAAGTACAGGATGTCTGTCAACTAGTGGTGGGGAGTATGAACGACATGTAACACTCTATTGGGAGAAAACAGCTGTTTTGTTCAATACCGCGGTGTGTCGCAAATTTGCGACTCTGGCGCCTAAAGGGTTAAGAGTCTATATAAATTTGACCGCAAGCACGAGACGGTCAGAACAGCTGTTCGTCTGTTATGGTGGTCCTAAGAAAGGCTGTGCTCTCTCCAAGCAGCGTCTTTCGCATTGGATTGTGGATGTCATCACCCAGGCGTATGAACACAGTGGTCGCCCCCTGCCATCTGGGGTGAGGTGCTACTCTACTAGGGCTGTCTCTACATCATGGGCGGCTCTGCGTGGTGTGCCCCTGGGGGACACCTGTGATGCGGCATCGTGGGCATCACCAACTACCTTCTCCAGATTCTATCGGGTGAATGTGGCCACTCCCCACCGACTGGGTGTGGCCCTGCTGCCCACCTCTACTGCTTCATCTCACTGAGGTATGTATTGGCATTCCTCGTGACCTTGTTGTTATGGGTCATCCAGTGCTGAAGCACCGCCTCTGGCGGTAAGTAAGGATGAAATAGAATGAAAGTTACGTATGTAACTACGGTTCTATGAATCCTGGATGACCGCCAGAGCGTTCTGTCACTCAGAATCCTTGTGGTTTCGCGAGAAGATTCTGCAGAAACAGATCCTCTGATGTCACCGAAAGATATAGGCTTGCCGGTATCATCAAGAGTCACAGGTGACTTTGTTGGTATAAATACTCGACCTGCGCATGCGCGAGATGGAGACATTCAGTGCTGAAGCACCGCCTCTGGCGGTCATCCAGGATTCATAGAACCGTAGTTACATACGTAACTTTCGTTCCTGCCAAGCAGGGGTGTTTTATAGTCCTCTCCCACAACTTGAAACTCCACTCTGTACAACTTCTGGTTTCTGGGATTTCTCACTTTTACCTTGCATTTGACAACTGGTCGTAACTTGGACTTGTTGTACATCACTAGCACTTTGTGCGTTTTCAATCTGTGTGTCTGGATTCAGCATGTGTACATTGCATGTCGCTCCACAGTCAATCTAAAAGCTCACCAGGTTGTTGTTGATCATCATTCCAGCGAACAATTGTTGCGTTTCATTCTGTGCCATTCTCATGTCCTTTATGTGATTCACAGCCTCCATCTCTTGTGTAACTGCTGTGACTGTCATTATAGCCTCACAGGAGTCCGAGTCTTGCTCTGTAACAGCGTGCACTTTCTTCCTCTGTTCTCTGTGACTCGCTTTGCTCCTGCAAGTCACTGCGAAGTGGTTTTCTTTTCCACACTTTTTGCATCTTTTCCCGAAAGCAGGACATTTTGGTTTTTGTTTCATGCATTCTTCCACAAAACTTGCATGCTATTTCTATACTTTTGTCTGTCTTTGTTTTCCGCTGGAAAGCATGCACTTCGTCAACTACTTGTCCCTCAATGGTCTTGCTGTGCTCACGAGAGATTTCCATAGCTCTACACACCTGTAGACATTTATCTAGTGTCAGATCATCCTCTCTGAGCAGTCTTTCTCTCCAACTCTAGCTGTGTGTGCCACAAACAATCCTATCCCTGATAAGGGAGTCTTGTAGCCCACCGAAATTGCAGGTGCTGGCTAACATCCTCAAATCTGTGACATATTTGTCGATCGTTTCATTTGGGCCTTGAATTCTTGCAAAAAAACGATATCTTTCGACAGTCTCATTGATTTTAGGAGTACAATGTTCATCAAACCTCGCTATCATACAACCCACAGTCCTGTTTGCTGTACTCACACCGCTCATTAGCGTGTTGCGGAGCTCTCTTCCATGCTCCCCGATGAGGTACTGTAACAGCATTACTCTGGCAGTCTCGTCCGCGTCTGGTAATGCTAGTGCCATGTAGAGAATAAACTCCTCTTTCCATGATTTCCAGGACTTCGCTAGGTTACTTGTGTCCATATCCCACTGTGCGGACGGTTTTAATCCCTCCATGTCTCACTCGTGCACACGTGCATCTTCTTCCACACTCGTCTGGACCGCGCGTAGTTACGGTGTTTCACACTGCAAGTCAGCCGCTCGTCAGTCGGACTGCTGCCACCATGTTTCAGTTTGTTCTGTCCTCTCTGAACTATACAAACTGGACAGTTGAGTATTACCCTTACTCACAGGGAACTTTATTAAACACTTTCCATAACTCACTGTAAGTACAATGCGGTCTCTACTCTTTTCAGGTACAACAACAACTGCGCATGTGCAGTGCTTCAACTCATGCAGTCCGTGTAGAAACAACAGTAGGAAACAATACTATTGTTACAAAAGTCACCCACAGAAACAGTACTACTACATTTAACATACATTTAAATACATTTATTATCACAGTGTTTTTTTTTTATGCAGTTGCTTATAAAAAATAAATACATTTTAAATGCATTCCTACACTCTGTTGTAGCATGCAATCTGCAAAGCAGTGACTAGTAACAAAAGTTCATATTTGACTCCAAAATAGTGGAGTGAAAATTAAAATACATAAGTACAATTCACTCAAAATTGTACTTAAGTACAATACTTGAGTAACTGTACTTACACTACCAGTCAAAAGTTTGGACACACCTTCTTATTTAATGTTTTTTCTTTATTTTCATGACTATTTACACTGTAGATTCTGACTGAAGGCATCAAAACTATGAATGAACACATAAGGAATTACGTAGTAAACAAAAACATTTGAAATAACTCTAAATATGTTTCATATTTTAGATTCCTCAAAGTAGCCACTTTTTGCTTTGTTGACAGCGCTGCAAACCCTTGGCCTTCTCTCAATGAGCTTCATGATGTAGTCACCTGAAACGGTTTTCACTTTACAGGTGTGCCTTGTCAGGGTTCATTTGTGGAATTTCTTGCCTTCTTAATGGGGTTGGGACCATCAGTTGGGTTGTGCAGAAGTCAGGTTGGTACACAGCTGACAGCCCTATTTGACAACTGTTAGAATTCATATTATGGCAAAATCCAATCAGCTAAGTAAAGAGAAACAACAGTCCATCATTACCAAGAACTGAAGGTTAGTCAGTCTGGAAAATTGCAAAAACTTTGAATGTGTCCCCAAGTGCAGTCGCAAAAAACGATCAAGCGCTACGAAGAAACTGGCTGACATGAGGACCTCCCCAGGAAAGGAAGACCAAGAGTCAGTGGAAATCTGTGCTTTGGTCAGATATTTAGATGTATTGCAGACTTAGATGTTTGCTGAAAGGTGCAATGTGTAAGAATGTTATTTACCATGAAAACTAAAATCATTGACAGAATATGAAGAATTAAATGTTTTGACATTTTGATGTTCGTGTGTTTTGCTGCAGAGATGACTACCGAAGTTAGCATGTGTAGCACACTTGGACACACAGAGGAACTCCCAGGTGTGCATGAGTTGAAAATGAATCCATTTACTGGTCTCTCTCTCAAGCTGGAAATACAGAGGAACGGGCACATCAGCACAACATGGCTACATGGCATGCAGGATAACAACGTGGACTGAGCAACATACGCTATTAACGCTCACATTTCCTCTAATATTAACAGAACTCAACGCTTTTACTACGATATGCAAAACATACACACTAATTATATTCTGCACACTCACACAGTCAATATTTTAGCATACTACAGGTGGTAACTCTACTGCTTTCCTCGTTAGCGATGTACTCAATGAAGCACTGTTTAACACAGTTAACTTGCAAAACTCCACTGTAATTATCATGGATGGTCCGTTAATCTTGCACCCTTACTGTACATTGGTGTTGCTACGTTTATACCTCTTTTCATCACTTATGCTCACCTGGAAATACAGAGGAACGGGCACATCAGCACAACATGGCTACATGGCATGCAGGATAATAACGTGGACTGAGCAACATAAACGCCCACCTGAGTCACCTACAAAGGACCCTTGCTGCCCAATGTGCCTGAGTGCATTCCTCATTATAACCACCCATTTCTCAACTAAAATATAATTGTTGCGGTTGCAAGTGACAATATGTCAGTGTATGACTGTACAAAATAGAAACAAAATAAACAAAATAATAAATAAATCAGGATGGGGGGTGTACACTGTCCATAAATCTGCCCAACATTACTGTGGGTCCCACACATGCTAACCAGCTTACCCAGGCCCATACCAGTCCAAAGCTCATGTGCTAGCGTTGTAAACACCAACACATCCCTAGTCATCAGTGCTCCCAGTCTGGACTGCTAGGTGCACTGCTAACTGAGTCTGGACCACTAGGTGCAGTGCTAACTGAGTCTGGACTGCTAGGTGCACTGCTAACTGAGTCTGGACCACTAGATGCACTGCTAACTGAGCTAACTAGTTATGGTAGCTACAGCAGTAGTTAGTGGCTATTCTGGATATGCTGCCGCCATTTTTTATCCATTTGATACGACACCAATTCTTATACATCGCACCTTTAATTGTTCTTGCATGTGGATAAAATGAGGATGATGACTGCATTCATAGTGCATGGTTTCTTTGCATACAGCCGCTCTGGATGTGGTATTCCTCACACTGTTTTCTATCATTGTGTGGTCAGTTACACCTGCAGAGAACAGTTCTCCAAATAGCAGTGTGATGCACCCCTGACCCTGCTCTTTCTCTTTATGCTGCCCAGTGGATAATGCACTTGACGTTCAAACAATCAAGCAATTTTGCAAAAATGTATAAAATATCCATAATGTTGCAGAACAGCTGAAGGGATCAACGAATAAAGAGTCTTAATGGAAATTAAAATGATGTGTTCAGTGAATAGCTAATGAAGCTGTTCACTACTTGAGTGCAGTAGGCACGACTACTGAGGGCAAGTAGAGGTGAGCAGAGAGGTCATGGCCAGATGGCTGATGGCAGAATTCCATTTGGTCAATAATACTGGGATTCAGTCATGATACATTCTGAAAAGAAATACAAAAAGTGATCTAGAAAAAATCTACACAAATGAATAAATTACACAAAACACATTATTCATGGATGTAATGTACAGTGGTTTTATAGGAAAAGAACTGAGCAACATTTACAGTTATACACAGATCTCTTTTTTGCAAGTTACTCCCAGTTTCCACCGGGCCACAACCTCGATACCGTTGCTTGAGCTGATCGCAACTGTCCTACACAATGCTAGGGTTTCCATGGCATGTTTCAGCAGCCTCCCAGTAGCACCTCTTCGCTCTTCTCCCCAGAGAATATGCTCTGATACTATTTTTGACAGAGGCAGATCGCAGCCGTGTCATGTGAGCAGGATTGACTACAAAGTCCATTGCAACACCCCCTCCTATCTTAAATAACTGCTAACCCCACAAACCTCATCTCGATCCCTCCGCTCCACTAACTCACACCGTCTGCACCCCCCAAGACTAAGTTCCATACACCATGGGCATTCTGTGGGCATTCTGTTCTGCTGCCCCTCGTCTGTGGAACAGCCTCCCTTACTACCTGAGGGCACCACAGACTGTTGAGTGCTTCAAAAAAGGACTTAAAACTTTACTTTTTAGCAAATCCTATGACCTCTAAGTTGCTATTGACTTTTATGTGTTTTTGCTAATGTTTTCTATTTTGCTGTTGCTTTTCCTGTAGCATTTTGAGATTTGTTTTAATGTAAAAATGTACAAATTAAATTTATTATTATTATTATTATTATTATTATTATTATTATTATTATGTGCCCAGTAGATTCAAGGTATAAGTCTTAAGTCTTGGCTTTGAGGTTCTCAGTCACATTACAAGTGAAGAACAACACTTTCTGACAACAACATAACAGATGAAAGCCACAAACTAATGACAGAGCTAAATAGACACTGTTAAAAGTAGCTTAACAAATCTTGGATGCGAAGAAGAGTTACCTTTTAAAGCTATTTGCCATTAGCTTATGCAATACCTGGCTGAGAACATTAGCACAATTTCAACCAGTTCTTCAACTTTCCGGTCTTTGTTCACCATCACATACTGTGCAAACATAGTTCATAACCAAACCTGAGGGGTATTGCACAAACGTAGAATAAAGAAATCCAGGTTAATGAGCAAGGGCGGCTTGACCTAGTCTGCTCGGCGCATCCTGGCTTAATTGGTTGCACGTTTGCCAAGCCAGGATGAAAAGGCGCGGCTATGTCAAGCCAGGTGTAGATAGTTGGATGGATAAGAGTCGTGCTTCATATTTCACGGCCACTGAACAACAGCTCCTGATGGAGTTCTATGAAGAGGTGAAAGATATCATAAGAAAAAAAGGCAATACCAATGCAATAATTAAAGAAAGAGAGAAAGCCTGACAGACAATAGCAGATCGGCTTAATGCATAAGTAGTCCAAAACTGTACAATTAATAAACAGTGCTCCACTGGAACTCCAGTGTTTCCCCTTTATGCACCTTGCAGAGGAGAGAGGAGAGGTGGAGAGTGGGCTCAGGCTTGTCTCTTTAGAAACTAACGTTATATTATTTTGCGCTATGGACGCTTCATATCCAGGTCAATCACACACCTGTTTGAAATGATTTATGAAAATAAATCACGAACCACAGTGGGCTACCTATAGAGACTATGAAGCCTGTTGCGCTATTTCTTACAGCGGTTAGAATAATGAACTTTAATATAACAATTTAGGCTGCCAGTATACATGGCTCTATTGTCATATTATGCTTGGCAACTAACATTGACATGCTGCGCTGCGCTGTCTCTCAGCATACACCACAACGGAGGTAACGTTAGCGCCAGGTTTGGAGAAGGTGCAACGAGAAACTTTGAGTTTACTTGGTAATGTCAGCACAACGATTTTAACAAGCACGGGGTAGATGTCAACCATGAAGCAAGCAACACTGATCATGGATTCAGGATTATCATTCAGGGTAGATGGATTTGTGCCGAGTTCACAAGTAAGGACTCCAACTTTGAGTGGCGTTCCAGTGTACTTTCTCTAGTAGGAGGTTGGATAATTCCTACTGTCTCGAACGCAGCATTACTATGCGCGAGGGCCACTGTGACACACGGAAGCTGTCAATCTCAAGTTACTGACAGATTACTTCACAGAGGCACAGACCTTTTGGATTGTTCTAGTATTTGTGTTATCATGTGATTTTACTGTACTGTAATGGTTGGTTGTTGATATATTTTTGGTGAAATTATTGTCAGTAATTGTTTTAAAGATTACACTTTATTGTTTTCAATAAAAGTATATTTTCCTAAAGCTTGAGACACTCATATGTAATCTAGACAGACATTTCCCCTGCTCATTACTGTGCACAAATGTACTGTTATGTAGTCAAGCCTAAAGAGCCTCTCTGGTGCCGGCAGACACAAGGAAACCTCCCAGCAGGGTGCACTTTGCCTTTGCACGCGGGAGAACACTCACCTCCACTGCTACAACTCCATCCTAGGGGAAACACTGAACTGTCATAATTAGGCTACAATTAAAGGACTGTGATTTGTAACAATAGCAGATTGGCTTAATGTGTAAGTAGTCCAAAACTGTACAATTAATAAACTGTGCTCCACTGGAACTGTCATAATTAGGCTACAATTAAAGGACTAAAGGAGTTACTTTTCAAGTCCACTAATCAACTGTTGTACACTTTGCTTTAAATGTGGCAAGTAGAGGTGCATGTTACTTATGTTGAAATGTAGAGTATGATTAAGTGAAAACAATTATCCACAATGTGTGTCATTTAATCTTTTTTTCTCATGTTACGTTTTTATCTATTTTATCTTTCTATCCTTCATAAAGAACAAACTTGTCTGGCAATAAAAGGACCAGGCAGCAAGTTAAAATTAAATACAAGAACATTTTGCAGGCTGGTAAGTGATTGTAAAGTAGATAACAGTGAACATATGAGGTGAATAGATTAGGTGTCTGCTGACATGTTGAATGTCTGTATGATCATAGCAGTTAAAAAAAAAAAAAAAGCCCATAGAACTGGCACAGGCCCACCAAGCCAGGATGTGACCCCAGCGGAGGAGCTGGCACTCAGTGATGGAGGGGATCCAGGGAGGGACAGTAACAGACTTTGTCCCAGCCACAGAAACTGTTCGCTTCATACAAGGTACATATGACAGTATGTAGATATTATACTGTCTGATTTTGGATTTCCTTGCAGTGTCTGGGAACACGCTTATATTTTTGGAGCCACCAGAAGATGATCCGGTTAGTACATTGTATTAAAATCACAGGCTTGGTATGTCTTGTTAAATCTTAATTCAAGTTCTCTCAATACATGTATGTATATGGCAGGGGGGAGGCACATCTGCAGCTGCAGAATGCATCTCTGCAGATAAGGAGACTGTGTCACTGGACTCCAGAAGGCTTGAGGTATGTCAGTTTTAGGGAAATATACTGCTTTTTTTAAGTCCACAAAGGATATGAAGTCAGTGATGTGGTGGTAATAGAAAATATATGTGTAACAGGGCCCATATTCTGCACAGTCTCCTAAACAGCCTGGTAACATTGTGAGTATTGGTTAAAGTAAATCTACATTATGCACAAATCCTGCTGTGCTAATTGACATTTCTTTTACAGACTTCACAAACTGTCAGACTATACACAAAGCACCTGGAGAGACAGAGCTGGCAGACGTCGAAATCAAACTCAAGAGGAGAAAGCTCCAAGAAATGGAGCTGGATCTTGAGATTAAACGCTGGACACTCAGGAAAACTGGACTTGGAAATCCAGAAACTAGAAAGAGAAGTGAGTATTCGGTGCACACAGTAACCATAACTGCAATACAGTGTTTTAATTGTTGTTGCTTTTGCTCTCTCTATTCCAGGATCCAAGCAACCAAGACAAATGAGGACTACCAAATAAAAAAAATTCAACTAGAAAGCATTGTGGCGTCCTCCCTTTTTCATGAATGTGATGCAGAATTTAAAAGATACCCACCAATGCTAAACAAAATGTGCACACACAGCAAAAAGTAACATTTAAGATGGTTATCATAACTAAAGATAGGCTAAATTCAAAAATTACGTGAAAAAACTTGCAATATATTGCTCCCTGACGAGTCTGCCATTAATGTTGTCTGGGAAGATGGGAGCATTTTCCCAGACAACATCAACAGCCACTCGGGGGGGCCTCTACTTTCTTAGGCCTGCAATGTTATGCAGTACTGGGCATGCAGCAATGACATCACAGGCCCTATATTACCCATACTACCACTTGAATAAATATAAAAAAGACTGACTGAAATGACGATATATGTGTAATATTTTAATGCAGGATAATTAAAATGATGCAACATACTTAGAAAGACCATGGTCATGCTGTAAAACACATTAATTCCTCACAGGATTGACCGTGGAAATACAGGTGAATCTCTAGGATTAATCTTAGCCTGGCTGTTAGCCTGGTCTGGAGCAGGCTAGCTGCAGAGAATAAATCACCATGGTAACTTAGCCAGGTTAAGTTTGACCTGCTTTCATGCAACCGACTTGAGGCTAAGTTCAGCCAGGATAACCAACATATCCCAGCTTAATCCCTTATCTTGGTTTTGTGCAATACCCCTCTGATGTTCTTACATATCATCCTCTGTGTTGAGCTGTGTTGTCAAACGTGGGGGTGAAAATCTGTTGTCAACTTTGAAAAGACAGTTACATGAGCAATTCTTGGGGGACACACCAAAACTAGTGCTGTCACTTTAAAGTAAGATGTAAAGTTTTTTTTAAGTCAAAAGGCTAAAGGAAAGATACGCAGGATCTTAGAAATACTGAGGTCCAAAAATTTAATTGCTTTGTAGTTAGAGGGTTCTAGAAATTTGGGCCCTTAATTATGAAAATTGTGAAAACTAATTGATAAATTGAGATAAATATATGTTATACATATAGCATATTACAATAGCCAAAGGGGAAACAATAGCTGAGACAGACACCATTCACTGTATTATTAGTCACTGTAATATGACAATGATTTTGAAGGTGTTATTTCAACGGGAAAAAGTTACAGTGTTGGTTTAAAGGAGCCCAACACTTCTAAAGGGGGAAATGCACACTTTTACAAATGGACATGTTACAAGTGTGTTTACAGGTGTTTAGAACAGACTTTAGAATTATCTGCAAATTTATTAAAAAGGAAAAACTGAAATATGACACTGACATCAGCACTCAGATTATTTGATATGACATTTGACATTTAGCTCAGGTAACTCCCATTTCTCTTGATCATCTTTGAGATGTTTCTCCAGATTGACTTGAGACCACTTGTGGTAAATTCAATTGATTGGATTGGATTTGGAAAGGCACACACACGAAGAGCACAGTGGCCTCCATAATTCTTAAATGGAAGAAGAGAGAACCAGGACTCTTCCTAGAGCTGGCTGCCTGCCAAACTGAGCAATCAGGGGAGAAGGGCCTTGGTAAGAGAGGTGACCAAGTACCCAATGGTCACTCTGAGCTCCAGAGATGCTGTGTGGAGATGGGAGAAACTTCCAAAAGGACAACCTATCACGACAGGGACACACGATGGTGAGGACTTAAAAGCACGACTGAGACAGAGTAGGCAAGGTAACAAAGTTTACAGGAGTCAAGGTTCAGTACACAGTAAAGCAATCAGCGGGGCAAAAAAATCTGACAGGGATCATGCAGAAGCGAAGTCGAGGAAGCTCACGGAAAGGTCAAACCTGGAAATCTAGAAAACGCTTGGGATCAGAAAAGGCTGGAACGCTAAGTACAAAGACAAAAGACGAATTGGCAATGGACAGGGGGAACACAGGAACTATAAATAGACACGCAGGGTAACCAGGTGAAAGTAATCAGGGCGGGAGAAGACAATCAGGGAGGAAGGCAAAACCACACAAGTAGAGAGAGGGGATCTTAAACGAGAGGAGAGGTAAATAAACAACACAAAACAGGGAGAAATTATAACACGGGAAGGGTGGTAACACAACCATCACTGCAAATGTCCACCAATCTGAGCTTTATGCTGGAGTGGCCAAAAAGAAGCCTCTCCTTAGTAAAAGTTTGCAAAAAAACACCTAAAGGACACTCCGACTGTGAGAAGCACACTTCTCTGGGCTGATGAACCAAGACTAAACAATTTGGCTTCAATTCTAGGCATCATGTCTGGAGGAAGCCAGGCACCACTTATTGCCTGCCTAATACATCCCAACAGTGCATGGTGGTGGCACAGGACTGCTGAAGGTTAACTTTCCAACAGGACAATGACCCTTCGAACACAGCCAAGACAAAGCAGGAGTAGTTCTGTGAATGTCCTTGATTGGCCCAGCCAGAGCCCTGACTTGAACCCAATCAAACATCTCTGGAGATACCTGAAAATTGCTGTCTGAAGACGGTCCCCATCCAATCTGACAGAGCTGGAGAGGCTCTGCAGAGAGGGATGGCAGAAAATCCCCTGATCCAGGTGTGCAAAGCTTGTTGCGTCATACCTAAGAGGACATGATGCTGTAATCGCTGCCAAAGGTGATCCAAATAAGTACTGAGTAACGAGTCTGAATACCTTTGTCAATGTAATATTTCAGTTTATCCTTTCTAATAAATTTGGAAAAAATAAAAAATGATGAGGTGAAAAAAATAATTACAATGGTTTCAGATTAGGCTGCAATAAACGTGAAGGGGTCCGAATCATTTCTACACTGTTCATGACTGCATAAAATTATATAAAGCCTTTAGAGTCACTGTTGTAGTGGTACTATGCTAAATCAGTGGACTCACGAGTAATATTTAAGACTCCTGTTGATTTTATTTTATTCAAACACAGACCACAGAAAACTATTGAAGAGGAAGACAAGATGGTTTATTCAATTTAAGTAGAAACTGATCGTTTCACATGCATGATACATGATTACCGTAAATTCCAGACTATAGAACCAGCTGAATATAAGCCGCACCACCTCATTTTTGAGTAAAAAAAAAATGTGTACATATATAGGCCGCACCTGACTATAGGCCACAGGTGTCCACGTCTGCTCTCTGTCTGTTCACCCAGTCTTCAAGAACGTTTTCAAGTTCGGGCCATCTGCTTTAATTACCTCTGAAAGCTTTTGTCGTCTTTTTGCATTGAGTCAGTTCTTCACGCTGCCGTCTCCAACGTCTCTCAAGCTTACGTGCAGCAGCTCTATTTCCTTCTTTGATAGCCAGATCGATTGCCTTTAATTTAAAAGCTGCATCATATGCATTTCTTCACGTGTTTTCCATGATGAGGGTGTGTGCATGATGCACAAAACAACTGTTCAAAACACAAACTAGCGTCTTCCTCGGCGCATTATCTCTTCCACTTGTCTGTCTCGCTCTTGCGCTTCCTGCTAGAGTGCCCCCTGGAGGCCACTAGCCCGTAAAAATCTATAGATTAGCCGCATCATATTATAGGCCGCAGGGTTCAAAGCGTGGGAAAAAAGTAGCGGCTTATAGTCCGGAATTTACAGTAGGTGTATGCTGACCACAGATTCCTTCTCTTTACCTTGTTGGTAAAGGACATGCATCTCTCCAAGGCATGTGTGTGTGCAATCGGGTATACATATCACTGCATATGTGCTTGTGTGTTGTGAGTCTGCCTCCATGTGCTCTGACAGCCACTATTGCGGCCTGTGTTCTGTATTCAAAACACATGCACAAACCACAGATCTCTCCTGCCCTGAGGTGCTGCTAGTCCAACACAAGTTTTTTTTTCTTCCCTGTTCTATCCTCATTTTTCCTTTCAATTTGTTTGTGTTGGAGAAATCAGACACAAAAGAATAAATCAGTGTTTTTTTTCTCCCTCTTGGCTAGTGTTTCAAACATCAGCACTGCCCACGCTGGTTTGTGCATTATGTGAGCAGCTTGGGACAAAATGCACATATGCATACATTTAAAAACATTTTGAGACAGTGATAATTTCACAGTCACTGTATAAATCTCATATATCACATATCACAGATTCACTGCATATATCTCATATCACACACATTTTGATTTAATTGCAGTCTGATTATGTTCTGCTGCTCTTATTCGGCACACCCTTATAATGCAGTGATTCATTCATACCTATTCATTACATTCTTAATTTCTTTGCTGCATCCTATTATTATTGACCCTGTGACTTAGTTTTCCCATGAGAATCATTAAAAATTCATCTCATCCACACACACACACACACACACACACACACACACACAATCACACACAGACACACATAAGCACAGGCAGTAGCATTACTGCTGTTACTGACAGCTGCTGAGCAACTGTACCGAAATAGTTTGGGGCGGAAATTCCTCGCTCAACAGAAGCAGATGGTGAAATTTAACTGTTAGTATTCAGGACGCCTTGTTGTGGACCAACGTGCTGACCAAGGGCACAACAAATATCTGGTGGGCATAGAAGTGGGAGAGGTTATTTTGAGGCAAAAGATAGAAAGATAAAGGTACAAGTCTGTGTACATGAAAAGAATACAACAGGCTTTTCCAAACACACGTGCTGGCTCGGCTTGACTCACTTTGACTTAGCACGTCAGCGGGGGTTTGCATTTCCATGACAACAGGGCTACCCACTTGAAGGCGTGTCTGCAACTAATGACGTGCTTCTCTTGAACAGTGGAGCGTCTATAAAAACTCTTTCTCCCTGCTGTATCATTGAAGAATATCATTTAATTTGGATTCCTTTCCCATACATCTTTCAAAATGAATCACCCATTATTATACTATGTCATTAAATATTTTATTATGAAGCAGCAAAATCAGGAAATGTTGCGGTTTTCACTAGCAGTAACTTAATGACTCCTGAAACAGCTGAAAGGAAACAAGATGAAACAATAAAATACAGCGGATTTCTCAAACTGAAGAGAAGCGAGATTCAGTAAGAAGATACAAAAGTAGTAAAAGCTGAGTCCTTCTCTCCTGCACAAACATCAGTTGAGTCTTGTAACACAGGGAGGAGCAGAAGGTGGGTCATCAGGGGTTGGCCGCAGTTGCTAGCCATCATCACAGACTGCTTCGGGGTGGGGCCAGCATGCTTCGACCAGACTTTAAGGGGCCGTCCAGACGAGAACGCTCTTTTGCGAAAACGCACATGTATTACATCGTTTCAGCCGACCGTCCACACGGGTCCTGAAAACACAGCACCTGGAAACACACTTTTTTGAAAACGGGTCTCAGGGTGGAAAAATCTGAAAACGCAGCCCTCGCGTTTTCATGTGGACAGTGAATCCATATACTTTCCAAAACGATGACATCATCGCCCCACCCCGCTGAACCCCGCGACGTCTCATAACGACAACAATGGCGGACTACATGCTTGTGTTCGTGCTGCAGAAGATATTGAGCCTTTCTTGCAACTTACTCACCTTGTAGTTGAGTGTGAGTCACAGCAGCAGTTCGACCTCATTAACGGTCCACACAAACGATTCTGGTTTCCTTGCACTAGCCATTTTCATCTTCTTGTTGTGTTCGGTTTCTCCATCTACTGTTTGTTTGTTTACAGCGCGCAAGCTTAATGTGCATTCTCCGTCTCTTCTTCTCCAAAAGAAGCAAAACCAGGGATTCTTACACAGTTGCCAAGTCCGTTTATTATAAGCGACTTTGGGCTTGTTTTTCTGTAAAGTCGCTTATAATTATTGGTAGTCGCGGGTTGCAGGTTTTTGAGCCTGTAAGTGTATTTGCTCATTTAGGCTTGGTTTGCTCCTTGTACCCTTCTGATGCTCACAATAAAGCGAAACTCAAACGAGATAGTTTGTCCTTTTCCAGGATCTGTCCATAACCTTGTTTCCTTGGTTACCGCGCCTACCCGAGCCGGCATGCCCCCACCCACACACAAGCATAACTACACCTGACAGACCGACAATACCTGGGAATAAATGGGGAAAATATGGAAAAAATATAGAATGAAGAGTGGGAGAAAGAGAGTGCATTGAGGGACAGGATCCGACTTCAGGTGGGTGATGACTCGAAAGCATTCTGCCGATTTTGCATGTGTGAAATACGTGCTCACATGCAGATTTAATACAGCATGCTGGCACTGGAAGTTTAAAAGTTTTAGTTATTCAAAGTTTAAAAAGACAAGTTGACTGAGTTTACTGTTAATTTACTGTTGCCTATGCAACAGAAACGTGTGTGTGTGTGTACTGTTATGAAATGGCCTCTCACTTACACAATGTGGTAGGTTAGGTCACCTGTTAGGCTTTATTTTATTTATTTGAGGCGCCAAGACGCTTTTTTTGGGCTTGTTTCCATAGAGCTGGTTGCTTGTTTCTCTCGTGAGATCTGGCAACACTGGAGCCTTAAACGAAAGGAAAAGGCAGAGAGGGAAAGAAAGCAAGGAGAGGGAAGACAACTCCTCACACATTAATTTCAAAAGAAAGGTGAGCACAGTTCACAGCTAACACAGTTTAAGAACAGTTAGAGCTAATGTCAGCAGCTGTAAAGATTGAAAGCAGTAAGGCAGCCATGAATCTAGTTTCTCAGTTTGAGCAGCAGCAGGTTCCTCATCTTCATCTCATCCCTCATTAAGTGCTGACTCAAAGTTATTATTACAAGTAATCATTTCATGTTGAGGGCGCGGACCTCGCGGTAAAGACAGTTCAAATTTGGAGCGATATTTCGCTCCTTTCCCTGTAGGCTAGCATGACATGTTTGGTATCAGTGGATTCGTTTCAATTTCAAGATTTCTATGATGCTTATGGCTTGAAAAATTTAAAAATCTGAGCCCGTGACGGCCTTCAGAAGACAGTAATGTTAATGCCAGATGATCCAATATCATTTTCAGAGGGTTAAAAGAGAGTTATAAAATAAAAATAGCCTATAATCCATATTTATTTCAGAATGATTTTCATATATTAAAAACAGTTTTTAAATAAAAAGAGCATATGCATGTTTATATATGATACAGTTCAAATTCAGCTATCACTAAAGTAGAATGTTTGGTCAGTAGTTTGGGACTCTCAGCTTCCTGCTTTGCAGTAGGAACAGAGGAGAACATTTCTGCTGCATGCAGACTGTGTGACTCAATACAACTCTCAGTACAATCAGAGAAATGTTTATATTTTCTGGAAACCAGAAGATTAAATAGCAACGACCATATAGCCTCATACATGTATATTTTCACCCCAAATCCAATGCCACCGCCTGTGAGTCAACAGTTGTGGAGATAAATTAGACCTGCATGCGGGACTACAAGGGAGACAGTGATCAGTAACAAAGTAACTGTCATGTTGTTCTTTTCACAAATATGGGAATGATAGTCAAAAATATCATTAAAATGCATAGTTTTATAAAAAATGGCATCACATTTTTTCGCCGGCCTATACAAGGGCCCAATTAGATTTCTTTTCATGGGGCCCAAAATCCCTGGTGGCGCCCCTGGTAGTAGGGATCTTGTTTATTATGGCATGAAATGAGTCAACCGTGTTTAAGTGCAGCATTTCCTCTACAACATACCACCTGACCAACTTCTTCGACTCTCCCCCACTTACTTGTTTTGCACCAAAGTCCAGCTTTTGTTGTTTGGGTGGTGGGGGGCCTCCTGCAGAAGTCGAGGCCGTGACTTTGCTCGCAGCTCTCTGCTTAACACAACCTGGTGGGACTTGCTCTGTAAACTTAACTGTGCTCCGACTCCAAATGTTTCTTCAAACTTGACTTGATTGTTTTTGAAGTACTTTGTCGCCAGCACAGAGTGTACAACAAACGTTGATATTCTCATCTTTAGCTGACACGAACTAAAGACGTCTACAAGACACAGAACGGAGGTCACGGCCCAGACACCTACTGCAACACATCATCAGCGTAAAAGGGAGATCTCGTGATGTGCTTTGCCCACAGTTATACCACTAATTGCTGGGTAAGAGTATTCTAGCATCTCCAGGAAAGGGTCCACTAGCAAGTCATTAAACTCTATGAAATGTATACAGTGCCTTGCAAAAGTATTCACCCCCCTGAGTCAATACTTTGCAGCGAAAGGTGGTTCTACAATGACAGCTGCAAGTCCTATGGGCTGAAATATGTGAAACTGAATTTGAATCATCAATATTTGAATTTGAATCGCTAAGCTTGAATAATTGCATTAAAAAACTGAATATGAATAGTATAATTTTAAATTAATTTATTAGTTTGAAAAATTCAACTATCTATATGTTTTCACATTCAGTTCTCACAATTGAAATTCTCAAAATCCAGTTTCAATTTACTGTGACTGACATCCGGGTAGTTGAGGAAGAGCAATCCAGCGCTGATAACTAGGACTCCTCTTCGACCAGTCAGCACCTACGTTTTCACCTACGTAATTTACCTTGATACTGACTGGTTGCCACCCGCCACGAAACGGAGAAAGAAGTGGAGAGGGGGTGACCATAAGGCTGTTAATGAAGTGGATGGCTCTCGCGTGCATCTCATGTGGATTTTCAACAGTCCAAGATTATCCAAACTAGGTAAATTACGTAGGTGAAAACGTAGGTGCTGATTGGCCGAAGAGGAGTCCTTAAGCTTAGTCTGATTGGATGGAGAGCATCTGTGAACAGCAATTTTCAAGTCTTGCCAGAGATTCTTAATTGGATTTAGGTCTGGACTTTGACTGGGCCATTTTAACACATGAATATTCTTTGATCTAAACCATTCCATTGTAGCTCTGGCTGTATGTTTAGGCTTGCTGTCCTGCTGGAAGGTGAAACTCCGCCCAAGTCTCAAGTCTTTTGCAGACTCTAACAGGTTTTCTCCCAAGATTGTCCTGTATCTGGCTCCATCCATTTTCCCATCAACTCAGACCAGCTTCCCTGTCCCTGCTGAAGAAAAGCATCCCCACAGCATGATGCTGCCACCACCATGTTTCAGGGTGGTGTGCAGTGTTAGTTTTCTGCCACACATAGCGTTTTGCATTTAGGCCAAACATCAATTTTGGTCTCATCTGACCAGAGCACCTTCCTCCACATGTTTGTTGTGCCCCCACATGGCTTGTGGCAAACTGCATGGCTTTGTTTCAACAATGGCTCTCTTCTTGCCACTCTTCCATAAAGGCCGATTTGTGGAGTGCACGACTAATAGTTGTCCTGTGGACAGATTCTCCAACCTGAGCTGTGGATCTCTGCAGCTCCTCCAGAGTTATCATGGGCCTCTTGGCTGCTTCTCTGATCAATGCTCTCCTTGCCCGGCCTGTCAGTTTAGGTGGACGGCCATGTCTTGGTAGGTTTGCAGTTGTGCCATACTCTTTCCATTTTCAGGTGATGGATTGAACAGTGCTCTGTGAAATGTTCAAAGCTTGGGATATTTTTTCATATCCTGATTGTAGCAGTATGAAGGAGTGTTTGATGGGTTTCAGCTGTGTGGCTCTTTCCAGCCAATCGCTGTGGGGGAGCACCTTATAAAGGCAGGCATAAGGCACCTGGTTGTCCTCTTGCCTGACGGAGCCTGCAAGAAATCACTGCTGCTTTGCTTCGCCGTTTTGCCTCACGGCTCCGCTGCTTTGCCTCGTTGCTTTGTCTCACCGCTAGCTGCTCCGCTGCTAACTGCTAACAGCTGCTCAGTGCTAGCTGCCTTGCCTTGTAGCTATTGCTTTGACTCATTGCTTGGCCTCACACTGCGTTGACAGACTTTTATATGCATCCGCGGTTGCGGTGCTTCAGCGCTGTCTGCCTGGCTCCTGGCTGCTCACTACAGCTGGCTAAAAGTGTTAGCCTTCGTGCAGGCTTTGTTTAAGCGCTGCCGTGGCCTAATCGTTGCTTTGGCAACGCTATACTGAACTGTGTGTACTGTCAACCTTGTCACGTGTGTGCGTGTGCGTGCGTGTGCACGAGAGAGCACAGTAGGAGAGTTCATTCCATTTTCTTTGTGATTAGTAGTTTGACATTTTCTTTATTTTCTTTTGTAACAATTTGTTTCACTGCGACCTGTAATTTTGATTTATGTTAGCTTTATGGTTATTTTGGTCTTTGCAGGTTGCAGGTGAATTTCATTTGATGTAAATCTTGTTAATTCTATTTGATTTGATATTGTGTTAATTCTTAGAGATTTGATAATTTAAGTCCTGATTTCTTGTGTCTGTGATTAGTTGCATCTAATTTTGTTTGTGTTCTCACCTGCTGTCTGATTTCCCCCATTCAGGTGCTGAGCCTAGGGTGGTGGATTGGTGTCCTGGTGGCGGTGTCCCTCTTGTGTTTTGCACTTTTAGGTTGATTTTGCTTCACTTTTATTTACTTCACGGGTGGTGTTCCTGGGATCTCCTTTGTTTTGGACCCATATGCCCCCACTAAGTCTCAGCCCTGATTGATCCCCCTTTTTGCCCCCAGTGAGTGACTTCTAAAGTTTTTAAGGCTGTTAAAACCGAAATTAATAAATGTTTTGTACCCAGATATGCTGTCTCTGCCTCATTGTAAAACGGACCTGAGTGCCTTATTTAGTTGACAAGTTGTCCTTTAACCCTCTAAGACCCACTGTTGTAATATTACAACGTTACCTTTAGCCACCCTAAAAAACAATCTGTTGTATCTTATCTTGTTTTTTACCACATTTACATAGTCATTGGGTCCTATTGTTCAGTCTCACGATGCTATTGGATAGTACATTTATTTATAAGTCCCGCCTCATAGCCATGAACTCACACAACCTCTCATGGTTTCCTTCGGACAACATTGCTTTGTTTCATTGGACTAAATTAATCAGATTCAAGTAAGTAAAATGTCTTTTATATTTTTTGTTGTTATTACCATGTCTAGAACATGTACATATGTAGTTTTTGTAGAACAGATTCATCAAATTTCATTTAGAGCTTGTTATATAATTGTTGTAATATTACAACGTTGGGTGAGTGTGGTAGTCAAAATAGCAGGCTTTTTGCAGTGGGAACAAACAGGTTGTATTCCCTCCACTACACCACTGCCTGAAACAGAGTGTTTTTTTATACATGGAAAGTATACATACTACCCTTGTTTTGTGTTCTGGTCAAATTTGACTGATTTAAAAGTTTATCTCTAAAAAATGTAGTTAATTTGATCAGACTGACCTAAAATTCCACAACTTTGTCCACAAAGTGGATATCAACAGACAATTCAGTTCTAAGAAAGGTGAACATTTTCCTGAATGTGGATGTGTGGATGTAAGTGGGGGTATGCATGTTTTCCTTTTTAGTATGATAATTAGAGGGCATTACAAGCAGTATTGTCATGTCAAGGCAGTACTGTGTGACTTAATGGCTGGTGATTGGGATGCACATTTCTTTTAGCATGGTAAGTAGAGAGCATAGGCTAAGCCATTTACATTTACATTTAGGGCATTTAGCAGATGCTTTTGTCCAAAGCAACTTACAGTAAGCAGACAGTATTGTCTGCCTGGTAAACACTGGGGAATTCACTACATGGGAACAGCCAGGCAGGTGCACCTGCCCAACTGTGACCTTGAAGACGAGAAGAGCTTGAAGAAAAAGGGGAGAGGAAGCGATGACGTCAGAGTGGAGGGGAATCACAACATCTGTGTTGTCAAATGGTCTGACAACAGGGCCATCACACTTGTGTTATCCTGCTGGACCTGAACCTGTGCAGAAGATTCAACGCTGGGACAAAGCCAGCCGAACCTACACTAAAGTTGAGAGGCCTTACATTGTTGGTGTCAACAACAAGTACATAGGAGTTGTGGATTTGTTGGACTCATTTACAGCCAAATAGAGGTCCCCCATCAAATCCCGTCGCTGGTACATGTACATCTTCTGGCACACCATCATCCTCTCTCAAGATCTCTAGCAAAGAGACAATGAACAGGAGACAGTTTCAGGCACAGCCAGCATCCTCTCTCATCCTGGTGAACATGGCGCTCCAAACTCCAAAGAGAGGACGACCATCTTCAGGCCAAGGGAGCCCAGCAACAGTGACATCAGGAAGCCCTCTGACTCCTCAGAAGATACCATCCAAGAGAAGTGCACACCTCCCATTGGATGTACGCAAGGACCTAGTTGCGCATTTCCCAGTGAAGACAGGGAGAGGAAGCTGCAGACATTGCACTAAAGGATACACTAACATGCAATGCAGCAAGTGTGATGTTCACCTTCGCTTTTCAGAAGACAAGAACTGTTTTTGGGACTTTCACTATGAATGAAAGTCAGCCATGAAAAGAAAAAAAGGAATGAAGAAGTCACTATAAAAAGCTATTTAAAAAAAAAAAAAAAAAAATTATAATTCTTCATAAAAATATGAATGTGTGATTATTATTAATGTTATATATCATTATGGGGCTAAGTAAGCAATCAACTCTGCAAATGAACCCTTAGTTGTTCTGAATTGTTGTTCAGAGAACATGAGTACACATACAGAAATTCTGCTCCCACCTAAGCCCAACGTTGCAATATTACAACATTTCTCTAAAAACGTACATAAACATTTTTTTTTTAAAACTCTTTCATTTCTGCATCAGAGGCCTCCTACAACAATATCTGAAGGATCAAAAAAAATTTTTTTTAGGTGTTTCTATATTTGGGTCTTACAGGGTTAAAAGATAAAAAGGTCCCTGGGTGAAATCCCCAGGGTGGCGTTGTTTGGCATAATGTTTTCTTAACCAAGTGCTGCCCAGAGCACGCTCCTCGCGCCGCCACATAACCATGCTTTAAACTTCTCCACAACTTTATCCCTGACCTGTCTGGTGTGTTCCTTGGGCTTCATGATGCTGTTTGTTCACTAATGTTCTCTAGCAAACCACTGAGGCTTTCACAGAGCAGCTGTATTCACACTGAGATTAGATTACACACAGGTGAACTCAATTTACTAATTAGGTGACTTCTGAAGGCAACTGGTTGCACTGGATTTTATTTAGGCATATCAGAGTAAAGTGGTTGAATACTTTTGCACACCACACTTTTGTTTTTTATTTGTTAAAAAAATTAAATAAAACCATATATAATTTTCCTTCCACTTCACGATTATGCACCACTTTGTGTTGGTCTATCACATAAAATCCCAATAAAATACATTTACATTTGTGGTTAAAACATGACAAAATGTGGAAAAGTTCAAGGGGGTGGATACTTTTGCAAGGCGCTGTAAGTCAGACCATCAGGCTCTAGTGGTTTTTTCTGACTGTAGGATTGTAAGCACCAAGAGTACTTCCTCCCTGGAGCATTAAACTCATGTCTCTGAGCATTAGCGATAGTAGGTGGGTGACGACCTTGTCATGATTCACATCATGGTAGCCCCTCTTCTCCTTTTGTTGGTTGTCTGTTTCCCGTGTCTGACTGATCCTCTTGTCTCCTCCTCCCCTGTCTGTGTTCTCTGTGCATGGGCGTGGTCTCTCTCTCCAGCAGGTAGCGCCAGGTGAATCTCATCCCACTAATCAACCTCTCCATAAAGCCTCCAGATCTCCAGCCACTCATTGCCAGATCATACTCTCAGCCTGAGCGGTACTCAGTTAGATCCTGGCTCCTTGTGAAATCGTTTATCTCTGACTTGTTTTGCTTGTGTAGCTTTTCTGACCTGTTGCTTCCGCTGCCATAGTTGATTCTACTGTTTCGCCTGCCTGACTGCTTGCTCGCCTGCTTACCAACTTACCCGCCTGCTTGCCTGCTACTGCCGCCGCCGGTCACAGCCTCCCATCCTCCATCTTGGGATCCCTCGACTAGCGCGACGCTGACCGCGGGGACACACGGTTCCGCCATTACAGGAGAGGACGCCAAACAAAGAGCTACTCACCTGCCACCACCAGCACTCCTCACGGGACCCCGGGACTCTCCAGCACGCCACCTATTCCCCCCTGCACCCTGGTATTCACTGTGTCACCAATAAATATTGACTTTTGAACTGACTTTTCTGAGTTGAGTCGTGCGTTTGGGTTCGATCTCTGTTGTCTACCATAACAGACCTCCCAGAAAGGATTCCATCTTTTCTGAATCTCCAAGGGACTGATCTGTTTCATATAACCAAATATAGAAGTGTTAGTAATATTTTTGTTGTCAAAATGACATGCACCGTTCACATCGAAAATGTAAAGGTATCACCTGGGGACCTGTCTTGACTTTAGTTAGGTGAGATAAATACTTTGTTAGGCGTATCGAATTGTCACAACTATTAAAGTTATCTATCGTGCATATAGTGCACTTGGCCCGATGGGTTAATATGGCATCTAAGGCAGCCTGGGTAGCACACTTCCTCTGTAACAATAATGGATCTGATGATGACCAGAGTGCTCTCCTAATGTCCATCAATTCAAACTCAAGTTTGAGTTGTTCTGTTTTCTTCTTTTTAGAGACTGAGTATGTTATAATGAGACCCCTGATCTCAGCTTTGTATGTTTCTCACAATAGGGAGGGGTCATTGGTAGATTGACAGGGCAAAAATTTTAGCAGCCTGCGGCTCATTAGCAGTTTCCAGGTATAGCATTCTGGCCTTCACCTCATCCAGTCGGTCCCTCGCTCTCTTCAGCTCGTTGGTGTGTGAGAGGAATGCCAAGGCTCGAGTTTATCTTTGATAGCCGTCATCAGTTTACTGGTCATAATTTCAAGTACTTTAGCGAGCCTAGGCTCCAGTTCTATCTCGTTGTCGTCACCTTCCTGCTTGCAGCCATGTTGGGATAAAGATGTAGTGTTGTTGGTGGTTAGCCGTCGCGGTTTGTTGTCTCATGTTGTCTTGTCCAAAACTGTCCAAGAGTCATACTTTTGCAGTAACATTACAAAAAAGTGTTGTATCTTAAGTGAGAATATTAAATATGTCGGGTGTTTATGGAGCTCCCATATAACTGACCGTCTCCTTACCCATCCTCGCGTAACCCCCCGCTTTTATGCATTTTTAGCAGCCATCATAGATGAGCATGAAATTACCATTGTGTAGTTGATTGCAATCTGCAATCACAACTGTAGAGGCCAATAAAACCTTACACACTGGACATTGAATATAAATTTGGAATTCATGATGTCACTAGATGAAAAGTCAAAGGAAAGCATTTTAACCTGCTAGTGGTGTTAGAAGGTTAGGGGAATCACCAAAATCAACAAGATTCATTCTGCTGGGGTAATAAACACCACACATCTAAACTAAATCTAAATGGAATTCATCAAGATTTTGTTATGTTATATAATTCAGTCTGGACCAAAGTAGTGGACCTCAAGAATACTTCTGTGCTGCTGGTATCTGTTGCTGGTGTTGCTTGATTGAATTATGGTCCCGTTTTTCGTTCCCAGTTGCTATGGGCTAATGTGATGCTCATGATTTTACTATTTCTCTGCTTGATTCCTCTGACTGATTTCTTCTGCATAGCAATGAGGGCTGGGGGCTCATTGGTATAGTGGGATTTAGAGTCATTGCAGGGCAGAATGCACCCTGTATGATTTTAGCATGTTTCTGTTTGGACTTTGATGCAAGGACACCTTTGCTTTAACAAGAACAAGGAACCATGATGACAATGAGAAAACATTCTGAAGGCCGTTTGTATCTGTCTATCTAACAGCAGCCACTCCCAGCAGGCATTGGCTGGTGCATCAGCTATGCTATCATCTTATCTCATCTTAACAGACAGATCTGGCAGCAGAGCGGCAGGGGGAAAGAGGGGCAGCAGTTTCCCAGCTGACTGGGACAAACACTACCCCCCTCTGAGTGGGACATGGTAGATCCAGCCTCACAGTGAGAGATTAGACCCAACACAGTTAGACAAGGCCCCACAGGCGGTGGCAGGGGGCTGCAGACTGTCGATGCAGTCACAGAGTAATTAATTGTGAGTGATTCATTTGAGGCCCACAACAGAGAGCTGGTGAGACCAGACCATCACATAGGAACACAATCATATAGGCACAGTGGATGAATCACCGCGCGCGCACGCACGCACGCACGCACGCACGCACGCACTCTTTTCACAACATTGTTTTATAAAAAAATACATTTTGTCTTTCACCAAGACCAAGGTTTCCTCACAGAACACTAAACTGAAACGAGATTATTATTATTATTAATATCACCTGGTTTTGTTGTGGTTTATGGCTGTATATGAAGGACAATTTAATTGTGTATAATGTGAATTTGCTAGATTTATTTATCTGTCTGTAAAGGAGGATTGGCTGACTTCGGCTAACCTGAAAAAACTGTTGCCGGTGCAGGGAAACTAACCCACCATAGATGAATTATAATCAAAAGTTAAGGATTTCAGATTATGTTCAGTCATTTTATTGAAGATCATGATTTGGAAACAGTTCATTAGGTGTGGTTTCCTATAAAGGAAATAAACAGAAATAATTAGTAACAAGCTCAGGCTGGTGACTGCAAAGGAAATTCATAATGGTAACTTATCATTTGATTTAACCTAAGTGCTCTTTAGCAACACCATAAGTGACAGTCAACCATAATTATCATTAGAGCACAAAGATCCAAAAAATAACAGCAGCTCCCATAGCCCTCTGACAACAAAAACAAGATATTGACTAATGTATTTGCAAAACAGCTAGAAAATTCTACTTGATTAATAATTGGAGTTCTGGTTATTGATTAAGGGTGTATTTTAAGAAAAATTAAAATGGTAAGCAAAGTTGCATCTTACAAAACATCAAGCACTACAACTTGGTGCAGTACATTAAAAGTACAACAACAGAGGCTGTTGCATTTGAAGCAGGATCAGGTCCAGGTAATGGCTCCTTTCAGTGATCACATTACAGGAGCATGTACTAACCAGTGGTCATTCCTCACTAAACAATATGTGACTGATAAGGCTACGCATGATATATCTCGCCCAATAAAAGAAGTTAACATTTCTATGTAGTGCAATAGGTGAATAGTACAAAGAACAGTCTGTTCTCCAGGATATACACAACAAAGCACACAAGAGCATCCATGTTGACAGTGTGTCTGAACACTTAATAGCTGCTTTGATTCAGATGAAAAATCGCAGAGGTATTCGACTATAATGACATTATTACATGTCTAATGTTACAACCTTTCAGTCTGTACAAAGGTAAAGGTACTTAAACTTAAAAGTCCTGAACCAAAGCGCAAATAAAAATTTTACCCTGGTGACTGTGCACTACTCAACCATTTGGTAGACCACACTTTAAGTCACTATATTTCATTGATAAATGCATCAAGCTTAAGTCAACCTGAATGAGCCATCTCTACCATTTGGTGTAGTTGTGCAATGCTAACAAAATCCACTAGATGGCACTGTGTCTGTGAGCAGTATGCCTTTTCAGCATTCCTTCAAACAGAAAGTGACACAGCGAAAATTCACTCGTCCTTTGATGACACATATCGGCGGGACTTTCAAATGTAAGACTATTTTGTTGACATATTATCATTTCAGATGAGTTGTTAAACAGAATTATGTAACTTAATTCAACAACAATAAGTCCCATAAGGGTCAAATAATTTTTTCAAAACATGCTCTACCAAACGGTTGAGTTGTCATTTTATGGTAAAGGTAGAGAAGCTAGCTAATTAGCTAGCTAGCTATAATAAAATTAGCAATGAACAAAAGGGTTGCTGTTGTTAAAATTTTAAAGTTAATTTAATGTTATTCAATTACATATTTGATTAAAAAACATTTATCTATCATTTTTTCACCATTTCTGTACTGTATATGGTAAATATCAAGAATAAATTTGAGGTCTGGGGTATAATTGGCCGTTTTTACTATTTTTGATTTTACCATCATATTTCACTGTAAAAACTATTTACCTTGCCTTGTTTGGTGTCATTATTTTCAGCACAACCTCACATGTGTGACTGTACAGTTATTTTTTCATTTTGACACACTCTATTAACACAATGGACCTAAAATCTCAATAAAAACATAAAATCAGAGTAGGAAAATATTACTTTTTCACTGTGAAAACCACAAATATGCTTAACGAACCATTTTTATTACTTATAATGCAAATATAAATTGTTGTTTGCTAAATATGTGCATACGTTTTTGAAATTTACAAAGTTATATGTAACTATTTACATTTAAATGCAGGCAATGCTGGGGGCGTGGCCGGCGAGCTATGGAGTAGCTGTGTTCCGAGGAGGCTCTGCTCGACTCTTATTTAGACATACATTTCCCACTGAGATAACTCATTAAAACTTGCTAAAGCTCAGCACAAAAGGATGACGAAGACAAGGAACAACAAAGGAGAGGAAAAGAATGGCAAAACGACGAAGAACTCGGTGAAACGGGTGAGACGGTCGGAGAATTAGCTACGGAGCTAAGCGAAGCTAGCTTAGACGCAGCTACCTCGTGCACAGAGTCGAATCCATCCACAGCAGACCTCATGAGAGCCATCACCTCTTTGAGCCAAAACATGACAGTCAAATTCACGGCCATCTCAGACACCATGGGCGCCGTGCAAGCTACTCTGGCAGCTGTGACAGGAAAGGTACGTGACATGGAGGAGGCCGTGAATGAACATGATGGCAAGCTAACTTCACTTGAGACTTTGTGGAGTAACCTGCAAGACGATTTGAATGAACAACGTAAGAAACTAGCGGACTTGGAATCCCGGTCAAGACGCCAGAACGTCAGAATTATCGGTATCCCTGAGGGAGCAGAGATGGGTAAACCAGTGGAGTTCATCACCAAGCTGATTCTGGCTCTGCTTGGGGCTGAACACTTCACAAATCCGACGGTGGTCGAGGACCGAGCACACCGCTCCCCGGGTCCGAAGTCGGTGGATGGAGCTCGCCCGCGGCTGTTTATAGTCAGACTCCACTACTGCCAGACCCGCGAGCTCATCCTCAAACTCGCCGCACAGAAATCTCCGCTACAATACAATGGGACAAAGCTTCTCATCTTTCCGGATCTGACAGCGGAGGTTCTTAACCAACACAGAGTGTTTAATGAGGTCTGCAAGACATGCAAGGCGGCCGGCCTCCGCTATGGCTTGCTTCACCCAGCTAGATTTCGTGTGACCGTGGATGGTGTCACCAGGATCTTTAACAACCCCGACGAAGCAGAGCGCTTTCTCTGTGACAAGCTATCCGCCTCCTCGTCTTAAATCAACGGTCACCGGTAAATATTTTGGATTTATCCAGCTTGGTCTATTATCAAACCTGACCGTAAAATATGCTGTTCTTTGTATGCATTTTTAAAGTTTTTTTTCTTAAAGGGATGAATATGTACTTTCAATAGTGTCTTTCGAGTGGAGCCTAGGAGGGGAAGGAGCAATGCCTACGCACCAATGGACATTAGGGAAGTTTGAAACGGGTTTCAGTTGGGGAAGCCTGTCAAGTTTAAAGGGGTGGGGGGTTAAGTTGTTCAGGGCGTTCAAACTGTTCATGTTTTATGTTGGTGGTATAATGGACACATGTTATGCTGGGACGTTGACAGAGTGTAAGCATGTTGATGAGGTTATGAACGGCGCATAATATTAACAGTAAGTCACACAATGGCACAGTCAAGATATTAAGCTGGAATGTAAAAGGCCTGGGTAATCCAGTGAAGAGGGCTAAGGTTCTTGCTCATCCTAAATCATTGAACCCTGATGTTTTATTACAAGAGACTCATGCCTCATGCTAAACGCTCGGTCCAGATGGTGCTACGTGCCAACTGGCTGGGCCAGATGTATCAGGCTAATTTTGGAGCTAAGGCCAGAGGAGTAGCAATTTTGTTTAGGAAGAACATTCCTTTTATTCAGAATAAGACAATAGCAGACCCCAATGGCCGATTTCTAGTGGTGTCGGGCTGCCTGTGTTCCACTCCAGTGACTTTTGTGAATATATATGGTCCAAATTTTGACTGCCCAGAGTTCTTTAGAGCTGTTTTCAACTCTATCCCAAATATAGACCAGACAAATGTCATCGTCGGGGGGATATGAATTGTGTTCTCGATGTAAAATTAGACAAAAGATTTTCAAAATCAGGACAGTGTTTAAATACAGTCCTCAAAAACCTAAACATTGTGGATATATGGAGGCTGTTATTTCCTACTAGCAGAGAGTTTTCTTACTTCTCTCCAGTGCATAAATCTTATTCTCGCATCGATTATTTTTTCCTTAATTCTAAACTTATTCCGGCGGTGGTTGATGTCACCTATCACCCCATCTTAGTTTCAGATCATAGCCCTGTTTCCTTAACTCTGAAAGTGGCAAACTTGAGTACAAGAGGCTGCAAAAATTGGCGCTTTGATGCTGCTCTATTGAAAGATGATGTCTTTCACAAACGTATGGAGGAGCACATCAAATTTTTTATTGGATCAAATGATAAGGGTGACGTTGATGATTTGGTCTTATGGGAAAGTTTAAAGGCAGTCATGAGGGGACATATTATTTCATATACAGCATGGAAGAGTAAAAAGCAGGATGCAGCTTTGAAAGATATGGAGTCTGAATTACGCCGGCTAAAACAGTCTTACCAGTCCACTCCAACAACAGACACCTTGGGTAAGATCACCAAATTGAAGTGTGAGTATAACACCATACTTTCAAAACGTGTGTGCTCTCAAATGACTAGCTCAAGACAGAGATTATTTGAGTTAGGCGATAAGCCACATAGGTTGCTGGCGAGGCAACTGAGACACTCTCAGGCATCACAGGCTATACTTCAAATAAAGAACAAAAGAGGACAGACTGTTACAGATCAGCAGGGAATTAATAAATGTTTTGAAGATTTTTATCGTACTCTATATAGCTCAAATAACACTGCTAGTAATGATGAGATTAATGAGTTCTTAGAAAAGTGTGATCTACCCAAACTTGATCACGATGCTGCAGCAGAGTTAGATGCCGAGATCACTCTAGATGAAGTTAAATCAGTAAAAGTCCAATTCCCAAATAATAAGGCTCCCGGGCCTGATGGGTTTGGGGCAGAATTTTATAAGGCATACAGCACACTGCTGGCACCTTTAATCCTGCGTATGTTTAATTGCTTTAGGGAAAGGGGCTCTTTAACTAACACACGATACCAGGGCAATATTGCTCTCCTGCTGAAAAAGGACCGGGACCCCACAAACGTTTCCTCATATAGACCTGTGTCTCTTCTCCCACTGGAAACTAAACTGTTAAGCAAAATTCTAGCTAACCTTCTCAACAGTCATATTCACAGAATCATTCACCCAGATCAGACAGGGTTTATTCCTAATCGATATATATAATTTAACATGAGAAGACTATTTAACATATTATATAGTCCTCTTCGTGACAGGGAAGATGTGGTCATAATATCCCTCAACGCCGAAAAGGCTTTTGACCAGGTAGAATGGCCATATATGCTGTCGGTATTGGTAAGATTTGGATTTGGCAATTCTTTCATTAAATGGATCAAGATTCTATACGAGGAACCCATGGCCTCTGTAGTCACAAATCTAAATAAATCCGGTCCTTTTCGGCTATATAGAGGGACGCGCCAAGGGGATCCTCTGTCTCCATTTATCTTTGCTCTGGCTCTGGAACCTCTAGCCTCCTATATACGCTCTAGCCCTGAAATACACCCTATTACACATCTAGGAACTCAGCAAGTTCTCGGCCTATGCTGATGACGTTGTATTATTTATTTCAAACCCCAAAGCTTCTATATCTCCACTGCTGCAGTTTATAATTAGATTTGGCTCACTTTCAGGGTACAAGATAAATTGGGGGAAAAGTGAACTAATGCCATTATCAAATTCGGTAGATATGACATTCCTCAGGACAACTCCATTCAGAATTGTATCAGATAAGTTCACAAGCCTGGGTATTATAGTCACAAGGAAGTTGATATATCAATGGTAGGGCGCATTAACGCCATTAAAATGGTGGTCTTGCCAAGGTTCCTTTATATATTTCAATCAATCCCAGTATGCATCCCTCAAAAACACTTCAGACAGCTGGATTCTATCATATCATCTTTTATTTGGTCTGGCAAAACACCTAGGATCTCGAGGAAACATCTTATCAAAAGTCGGTCCGGGGGTGGTCTCGGCTTGCCTCAATTTAGATCCTATTATTTGGCTGCACATTTAAATATTTTTTCGTTTTGGTTGGGTTGTTTGCCAGGCAATAACCTGGAGGGGATGCCTGCATGGTTACAAATTGAACACTTCTCCTGTCAGCGCACTTCTCTACCAGCACTTATTAATAGCCCAGTTAAAATTAAGAAGCACTTGTATAATGATAACCCGATAATTTATAATTCGTTAAAGATATGGAAGCAGGTAATAACAACTCTGAAAACACCCAAAGTCTATTTGGATTCTCCTATTTGCTGTAATCATGCATTCAAACCTGCACTGGATGACGTAGTTTTCTCAAACTGGAGAGAGAAGGGTATTATCACTTTGAGAAATGTTTACGTTAAGGGTCATTTGGCCTCCTTTCAGCAGCTACAGCGGGCATTCCAGCTTCCAGCTTCACATTTTTTCCGTTTCCTACAGTTGAGACATTTTGTGAGAACTCATGTCCCTCAATATGAACGTAAACCTCAGCATGTAGCATTAGATAGTTTTTCTCAAATCAAGCCTTATACAAGAGGGGCTATATCTAAACTCTATGGCATCATACAGAATGTGAAAAACACATTGTCAGACCCTTTTAAAGAGGCTTGGGGGAGAGAATTGGATAGGGAAATCTCAGATGAGATGTGGGAAATTTGTATTAAGAACATTCATGAAAGCTCAATCAATGCAAGAGATAATTTGATACAATTCAAGGTAGTACATAGACTACACTATTCTCCCTCCAGATTGCAGAAAATATTTCCGGATGTGTCATCCCAATGTATTAAATGTCGAAGTGAGGAAGGAACACTATCCCACTTATTCTTGTCATGTCATAAGCTACAATCATTCTGGGGCACCTTGTTTGAGTTTTTCACTAAGGCCTTTAATCATCCATGTAACCCAGACCCACTCACTGTTTTGTTTGGGGTTGCCAATTCAGATAGTGTGAAAAGTACTTGGGAATCTAAGGCTGTTTCACTCTCAACATTGTTAGCCAGAAAGCTCATTTTACAATCCTGGAAATCTGAAAGGTCTCCTACCTTTGAAATGTGGTTGAGAGAGCTGGGAAATGTATTACACTTGGAGAAGATCAGGTACATTATGTCTACTAAAGAGGATTTGTTTTTAAGATCTGGCAACCTTTTCTTGATTTGATGTCTAAAAACTGAACTTGTGCTGCTTTGTCGTTGTGCCATTATCTTTGTCCTATGTCCTGTTTGCCGCATGTCAAAAACCCCTGTCAAGAAACTTGTACTGTTCTGTGTTGCACCACCAACTACTGTTAATATGTATCTATCTCTTTGTTATGAAAACAATAAAAATAAATACACACAAAAAAAATGCAGGCAATGTCTGCCTGAGCTCCTCCAGCTCAATGAAGAGCTGGACTGCCTGCTCCACATTCAGCAGTCTCCTCATTGTTTTGACTCATTAAACAAAAAAACGACTCCACTACACACTAAACACACTACACTATATAACACACTAACTATACACTCCAAACACACTAAATGTCACAAATCTCTCAACTCTCAAAACTCGAAGGTCAAAACCTTGCACGACCACCAAAACCAATTTGTGCTGTTGCATGACCACGGAAAATATTTGTTGTATTTGTTTTATATCGTCTTTAAAACTCTACAAAGACCTTACTGCACAGTGGTTTAAAGTAGTCTGACCATATTCATAACAGTGGGCCTCATTCATGAACCGTTCTTACGAACAGATTTGTTCTTAAGTCCCACTTACGAAGATTTTACGAAGATTGTGGCATTCATGAATTTTTTCTTATCCAGGATCCAGGATCTTAAGGAACCTCTTAAGAACAACTTAAGAAAGAATCTAAGAAGATTCTTAAGAAGATATTGGTGAATGAGGCCCAGTGTCTGTAGAGCTTAGTGGAGGTTTTCTTTTTCTCCCACTGACATTGAAATGAAAAAAAACCTGAAAAAATTCTAATCAAATCTTGTGTGAAGTTTTGCGCGTTTTCGCGCGCGCAGACACACACACACACACACACACACACACACACACACACACACACACACACACACACACACACACACACACACACACACACACACGCTTCATGTGTTTGGAGCCATCAATAGCAGAGAGAGAGAGAGCAGAATAAAGGCATTCAAAAAATTCAGATTTTTTATTGGTCAAGAAATTGCACTTAATGTGACTTGTTCTGAATGTTGTTCTTTTATTACGAACAGACGTCTCAAACATTTGGTAGAGGACTATATCTGAAATACTGTAGGGTCTAATTAAAAAAAAACAATGATTGTTGTTATTATCATATTTGAATAAAAAATGCAAAGAAATAATTTTTCCTTTGCTTTTTTCTTGGTGTGTATGTTAAAGGGTTAATAGAAGATTATGGAAAGGCAATTCCTCAGGACAAAGACATGTTAATGCTAAAATACATAACCACCACATTAGATTTTCTGAGAGCCAAAGTGGTGCTAAAGGAATAATCAGGACCCTGTATTTCAATATGATCTCACAGGATTATATTGATCAGATTGAATTAAACCTTGATCTGATCCAAAGATATTTCAAAGCAGAGATGTACTTTCTTAAAAAAAAAAAAAAAAAAAAAGTGAATAAAACACATTTACCTGCAGATTTTAGTATACAGTAGATGCGGTTGATCTATCTGCTTTGTCAGCTGAAGAACAGAAGGAAGCCAGACTCCTTCTTTGGAAATATGCTTCTGTCTTTTCCACTCACGACAGCGGCCTGGGGTGCACCAACCTGATCGCACATGAAATCCCGCTTCTTGGCGACACTCCCATCCGTCAACGCTATCGACGTATTCCGCCATCAGAATACGAAGTAGTCAAGGAGCACATTAATCAGCTGATGGGTGCACAGGTCATCAGGGAAAGCTGCAGTCCGTTTGCTTCACCGATCGTGCTGGTTAAAAAGAAGGATGGTAGTCTGCGCTTGTGCGTAGATTATCGGCAGCTTAACCACAGGACCCGAAAAGACGCATTTCCTCTTCCTCGGATCGAGGAGTCGCTGGATGCACTCACGGGAGCCCGCTGGTTTTCCACTATGGATTTAGCCAGCGGGTACAATCAGGTCCCAGTGGCAGAGGCTGACCGACCCAAGACAGCGTTTTGCACTCCCTTCGGACTTTTTGAGTGGAATCGCATGCCCTTTGGGCTGTGTAATGCACCCAGCACTTTCCAGCGACTTATGCAGCGTGTTTTTGGAGATCAGCAATGTCAGCCGCTGCTCTTGTACCTGGATGACATTGTGGTTTTCTCATCCACCTTTCAACAACATCTTGAGAGACTGGAAGTGGTACTGCAGCGATTACAACACGAGGGCCTGAAGGCCAAATTGTCGAAGTGCTCCTTTTTTCAACAGGAGGTGCGTTACTTGGGCCACATTATTTCAGCCGAAGGCGTTTCCACCGACCCGAGCAAGCTTGAGGTGGTAGCCAACTGGCAGCCTCCCACCACCATCTTGGCGCTGCTGTCCTTTCTCGGGTTCGCAAGCTACTATCGTCGCTTTGTGGAAGGCTTTGGCTGCCCCTCTACATCGCCTTGTAGCTGCACTTGTGGGGTCCAAGTCTAGACGGTCTGAACCAGTTGTGGAAAAATGGACAGGAGAACATCAGCGGAGCTTTGAGGCTCTAAAATCTAAGCTTACCACCGCACCCGTGCTGGCATACGCTGACTTCTCCCTTCCTTTCATCTTGGAGGTCGACGCAAGCCATGGAGGCCTGGGCGCAGTGCTCTCCCAAGAGCAAGAAGGAAAAGTGCGGCCCAAAGCCTTCGCCAGTCGTGGCTTAAGGCCGACTGAACGCAACCCTGTCAATTATAGCTCCATGAAGCTGGAGTTTCTGGCGCTAAAATGGGCTATGACTGCTAAATTTCGCGAATACTTGCTTGGCCACAAATGCCTTGTCTTCACAGACAATAACCCGCTTAGCCATCTATCGTCAGCTAAGCTTTGAGCCCTGGAGCAGCGTTGGGCAGCCCAACTTGCGTCATTCGACTTTGAGATCCGTTACCGTTCTGGTAAGAGTAATACAAATACGGATGCTCTGTCTCGCTTGCATCCTCCCAGAACCACGGACCCTGAGATCCTTGTCTCCGGCACATCACTTCCTCAGCCCTTGCAACGGGCTCTCCAGGCCAATGGGCCTACCGCCTGTCAGGCTGCTGTTCAGGCCCTGCCTCAGCATCTGCCTGCAGACGTTGGAGAACTTCAGCGAGCTGATCCTGTGGCCCAGGAAGTCCTTGCGTTTTGGCGGCAGAAACGATACCCAAATCATGACGATCGTAAGCGGTTATCTCCACCAGCCTCGGTGCTTCTCAAGCAGTGGGAGCGATTGGTTGAACGGGCCGGAGTGGTGTACCGGCAAGTCTCTCGCTCTGACGGGGGAGAACCAGTTCTCCAGGTGCTTTTGCCAGCTGCTCTGAGGGACAAAGTCCTCATGGAGGTCCATCAAAATCACGGGGACCAGGGGGTGGGCAGGACTTTGGAATTGCTCAGGCAGCGGTGCCATTGGCCGGGGATGTCGTCCGATGTGAAGCGCTGGTGTCAAACTTGTGAGCGGTGCCATGTGGCTAAAGACTCCGGGCCACCCGTTCGTAGCTTCATGGGACATCTGCTTGCTTCAGAGCCTAACGAAATCCTGGCAATGGATTTTACAATGCTTGAACCAACCCATAACGGGCTGGAGAACGTCCTTGTGCTGACGGATGTGTTCAGCAAATACAAGCTTGCCATTCCCACTCGTGACCAGCGTGCCTCTACAGTGGCACAAACGCTCATCACGGAGTGGTTCTCCAAGTTTGGTGTTCCAGCGCGCATTCATTCTGATCAGGGTCGCAACTTTGAAAGTGCACTCATTCGACAGCTGTGCGATCTCTACAACATCAAAAACTCTCACACCACACCGTACCATCCGGCAGGTAATGGTCAGTGTGAGCATTTTAATCGCACTCTTCATGACCTGCTGCGCACTTTGCCTCCCTCTAGGAAGCGTGACTGGCACTCCTGTCTACCTCAGATACTGTATGCCTATAACACCACACCGCATCAGTCCACTGGGGAATCTCCGTTTTTCCTCATGTTTGGTCGTGAGGCAAGGCTCCCTGTTGACTTCTTGCTGGGGAGAGTGCAGGATCCTGTTGATGGGACGGTGAATGACCGGGTCCGGGAGCATCAGACCCGGTTACATGTGGCTTTTGACGGTGTCCGAGACCGGCTGAAGGAGGCAGCCCAACGCCGGAAGGAAAACCATGACCAGTCTGTCTGGTCAGAACCACTGTTGGTGGGCCAGTCAGTGATCTTAAAGGAGTTTGGTTGGAAGGGTCGTCATAAGATCCAGGACAGGTAGAATCCTGTGGTGCATCGAGTGATTAAAGCTCCCCCTGGCAATGGTGCGGTGTATACAGTTGCACCAGAGGATGACCCTGCCAAAGTCAAACGGGTACACCGAACACTGCTTAAAGCCATGGTTGGGATGGCTGCTTCAGTCGACAACCCCGCTCCTCTTCCCATCACACTTGGCCGGCCGGCAGTGTCTGAGAGCTCATCTGACGAAGAGGACTTGATGGTTGTGGTAAGGGACCCCCTTTTCCCACCAGCTGATCACTCTGCTGGAGAAGCCCAACTGGCTCCTGCATCAGTGACACCCGTTGCTTCGACAGTCCCATTGCACCCTGCTCTTTTGGCTTCTTCGGTCTCTCCCTCTTCTAGGAGCAGCGACACCGCTGCGCTACGTGCAGTAACCTTACCCTCAGCACTTCCTGTCCACTCAACGGCACGGCCCCCTTCTCTAAGTGCCCCTCCCTTGGCAGTCCCTCAATCAGGGAATGATGAAGCTGTCAGGCGACGGACAACCCGATATACCGCTGGACACCACTCCAACCTTCATCGCTTACCCAGGCCTGCCAATGAGGTTGCTCAGGCGGGGCCCTCAGCCGTTCAGTCAAGTGCTGTGTCTGCTTTCTTTAGACCATGGTCTTAGAGTTGAGATCCTTAAGTGCATCGTCAGGTTGACGATGAAAATGGGGGGGATGGATTGTAGTGGTATGAGGCACCACTGCCTTATTAGACTTAGTTAGCCACTCACTAAAACTGCTAATTCTATTTGTGTGTGTGTGTGTGTGTGTGTGAGTGTTTTAAGTGCAATCTGGCAAGGTTTGGTTTAATTGTGTACTTATTTACTCTCTGTTTAATGGTTGAATTTCTGTTGTTACTTTGATCAATTTGAGTTAAAACTGTTAAAACTGGTTAATTGTTGAGTTGATATCTCTGGCCAGAGACTCTTTTGTTTGTTTTTGTCTGGTTGATTTATTAACCCAATTCAACACTTTTAAGTTTATTAATTGATCATTTACATTTGTTTGCACACATTATAAAAGATTGCTTGTTAATTTTGAGCCCCTTTTAATCATGTTTTTCCTCTCCCCTTAGTGCTGAAGGCCGACGGTGGTGGTGGTGGTTCTCCTGGGTGGTGGTGGTCCCCTGTGTGCTGTGTTATCCCTTTTCAAGATTTTCTTTATTTACACATCACTTTTTGCTGTGTGCGTGGGGTGTTCTCCTTTTTCTTTTGGATGTCACTTCCCCTACCAAACTCCTCCTCCAGCCGGTAAGCCTCAGACTTGTTTCCCCCTTTTTAGTTGGGCTCCTTTCTCTTCTGTGGTGCCAACCTTGTTTGCTTTTAATAATAAAGTATTGTATATGATCATTGAACTCCGTCTCTCTCCCTCCCTGAGTAAACGAACCTGAGTGTCCTTTTCATTTTGAAGGTAATAATTGACCTTTAGTACGGGTCCTTGGGCCCTAACCCAAGGTGGCGTTGTTGGTATCTGGTGTATAATGTAGTAATAGCCCTCGTGTCGCCACAGTAAAATAATGGAGCGGGGTCAGGGGATGCTGAGGCGCATAGTGTGTAGAGGTTGCCAACTTTCTGCAGAGTCAATCGCTACAGACCTCCAAACTTCATGTGGCCTCCAGATTAGCTTAAGAACAGTGCGTACAGAGCTTCGTGGAATGGGTTTCCATGGCCGAGCTGCTGCATCCAAGCCATACATCAGCAAGTGCAATGCAAAGCATCGGATGAAGTGGTGTAAAGCACGGCGCCACTGGACTCTAGAGCGGTGGAGGCATGTTCTCTGGAGCGATGAATCGCACTTCTCTATCTGGCAACCTGATGGCGGTTGCCAGGAGAACGGTACTTGTCTGACTGCATTGTGCTAAGTGTAAAGTTTGGTGGCGGGGGGATTATGGTGTGGGGTTGTTTTTCAGGAGCTGGGCTCGGCCCCTTAGTTCCCGAAGTGAAAGGAACACTGAATGCTTCAGCATACCAAGAGATGTTGGACAATTCCATACTCCCAACAATTTGGGGAAGGCCCCTTCCTGTTCCAACATGACTGCACCAGTGCACAAAGCAAGGTCCATTAAGACATGGATGAGAGAGTTTGGTGTGGATGAACTTGATTGGCCTGCACAGAGTCCTGACCTCAACCCGATAGAACACCTTTGGGATGAAATAGAGCGGAGACTGAGAGCCAGGCCTTCCTGTCCAACATCAGTGTGTGACCTCACAAATGCGCTTCTGGAAGAATGATCAAAAATGCCCATAAACACACTCCTAAACCTTATGGAAAGCCTTCTCAGAAGAGTTGAAGCTGTTATAGCTGCAAAGGGTGGACAGATGTCATATTAAACCCTATGGATTCAGAATGGGATGTCACTAAAATTGATATGTGAGTCAAGGCAGGTGAGCGAATACTTTTGGCAATATAGTGTACCTGGAACAAACTCCGACAAAACTGCAAGTCTGCTCCAACTCTCACCTCTTTTTAATCAAGGCTGAAGACCTTTCTGTTTCCACTGCTTTTCACTGAAGCATGTTTAAGGCTTTCAGCTGCACTGTCTTTTATTTTCTAGTCTTGTGTCTTTTAGCCCTTTTATATTTTAGCCTACTTCCCTATTACTCAATGTTATTTCTATGTTTTCTTTCTTGATGTCTTCTTACTTGTTTTTAAATCAATATTAAATACTATTGTTAATTTAATTTAATGTTATTTGTATGCCCCGTAAGCCCATTGAGTTGCCATGTGTCTGAATTGTGCTATACAAATAAATTTGCCTTGCCTTGTCCCTGGTCTACCACACAAACACAGCACAGTTGCACTCATGGTTGGCTTGCAGTTTGCTAACGATTTAAGACTCACGCCTTGTTTAGTCTGTGCTCACATTACAGTTATTTTAATCATCGCTAATGGGACGGTCTAGCCTTCGTAATATTTCCTGGTTGCGTCACCAGATGTTCCTGCTCTTACCCTCATGTCACGATTTTTGCCACCCAAGCCCGCAAAAGTGACCATCTACGCCACCTGATGTTGCCTTTTTCTTTCTGGCTGCGAAGGATAATAGCGGTGCATCCTCCAGAAAGAGGGAAAAGAAGGCTGCATTTGTGCTGCATTTGGAGGAGCCTTCGAATTGGGACAAGCCTTCGCGCGGCATTGTGACATAATTTATCCTCCAAATGCTCTCTCTCTCTCTCTCTCTCTCTCTCTCTCTCTCTCTCTCTCTCTCTCTCTCTCTCTCTCTCTCTCTCTCTCTCTCTCTCTCTCTCTCTCTCTCTCTCTCTCTCTCTCTGGTGGCCATGTTTGCTATAGAAGAAGGATTTGACCTCAGTTAAACCAAGTTGGGAGTGAACAAACAGAATCCAAGAGAAATTGGAATTAATAATGTAGACTCTAATATGTTTACTCAACTCAGATGATGGCTTCAATAAAATATGAAGAGTACAGTGCCTCATCAGGGTATATCTGTCTTGTGAGAGACATACAATTCCTCTTTTCTCTCCTTTGCAGCCAAATGCATTACAGGCAGGATATGGCAGCTCTCCTGTCACCTCAGACCAAACACAAGAAGGAAGCTGAGGTCACACCGTCTTTTATCATTTCTATTTGGGAAAGATTTCACCTTTAGATAGCATGAACACAAAAGGACACACCAGATGGATTGGACTTTGGTGGCAAATGAATGATGAAAGTTAAATTAGATCTCTTATTGTTAGAAACATGATACAGGAGAGGAGGACCTGAGCTGAAGTTCTGGCTCCTTTTTATTCTCTACTTTACCAATGGCAGCAGAGCTCTCAGAACCTGGTGGCCCCACAGTACAAATGTCAAAATCAACAGGAACATGTGAGTCATATATAAGTATACCTTATATAATCTACTAACAATACATGTTATATAACATATGTGAATAAGCTATGTGAACAATATGCTCATTCATAAAATGTCCATGAACATGCTAACTGGCAGGAAATTACACTTTATGTAAGGAATATCAAGGTACATGATGATGTGGAGGCCAGAACCACAATGGCTGAGAGAGAGAAAATGAAAAAGAGTTACATAGTACAGTGCAGTTCCTATGACTGCACTCTTCAGGAGACAGATTTTGGGTTCACAGCCCAAGTGCTCTTGGGCTTCTGGGGAACCTTCAGAATCAGGCCTTCAGTTAGCCATTCCATGTGGGTCCCATCCATTAGTAGCTGGTTCATTTGTGCTGCTAGGCACAAATGAACAGTTAGTTTCTTCAGCCAGTAGGTATGGATCATGTCAGGGCCTGCTGCTATCATCATACTTGACACTTTTTCGGATACTGGATCTTGTTAAGGGAGGGTGCCATGGTCGACTCTTAGTTTGTTAGTCATTGGTTCCACAATTATTTGTGATGCCTCCCTTTCTCATATGTTTTTTCCAGCCTGGAATATTCTCCTGGTCTCTCCCTCTCTAGTGTATCTCTTTAGGTCGGAAGTTAAGGCTGAACGTCTTTGTTTGGCATTCTCAAGTAAATCAGCTATGGACATCTTACTGTTCTTCTTATGTAGCCCTTTGTTTGACACACCTTTCTGCAGTTCTGATAACTGGCTAAATTCTCTCTGTGTTGCCTTGATTTTTGCCTCTGGCCTCCTTCGCCATTGAAGATCTTGTTTCTTGTAGCTACTGTTCATTTTGTAGCCAAGTGTTTAGTGCTGTGTTCACATCCTCGTGCCAACTTTCAGAGGACTTAGCTGTGGTAGTTGGCACAGGAGGCACATGGGTCATTCCATGAGGGTGCTGTGTAACCTTAATTGTGTTCGTAAACCAATGAAGGAAAAAAAAGAATGAAAAGCAAATTTAAGTTTACACAGCAAATTAAAGCAAGAGATATATACACCTGGCCTGTAAATATGCATTATTTTACAGCATGTCAAGATAGCTTCTCTAGCTGTATTTGTACTTTTCAAACAGAAAACACATGTTTTAAACTGTAATATTTATTTATTTGGTTATTAAAAGAGACAAACAGTTTAGTCTACAGCAAGTGGAGATGGTGTGTTTTCTTAAAGGAGTCATCACCTGATTTTTTTTACGTATCCAGTCCCCCTTGGATCGCTTTGGATCAATTCTTAAAACTTATTAGAAAAAAATAATTTAAAAAAATCAAACATAGAGCTTGTTCTGACACTTTTTCATACCGCGACTTTCTCACGCGAGATTACATGCGAGGTTTTGACTGGTCCGGATGTGCATTGTATTAATATGTAATGAGGCGTGCGTTGTTTGGCCGCAGGAAGGACAGAGCCGGTATGGGGGGCCAGCCTGCATGCACACAGACTCCAAAACATAAACAGTCCCCTTTCATGGCGTACACACTAAATGACAAACCTTATGGAATTCAGGCATTTATGTACGAGCCGGAGTCGGAAACCGAACGGGAGAGTGAAGAGGCAGAGACGGTGGAGAGACACTTTTACAGCAGGATGTCTCTGAATGGTAAATTCTTACTTTTTCATTTCGTGTGAGTGTCTACTCACCTTGCCTGTAGTTAGATACAAGCACCTCAATATGATAATTGCTAATTTATCAATCGTTAGGAGTTAGCAGTTAGTTATGCAAGTAGCCGCCTGTGGTAACGTCACCACAGGAGCAGAGTCAAAATCTCGTGCTTTAGGAATGCACACCCTTGTGCGCTATTCCTGTTTGGAAAAAGAGCCAAAGCGAAAAAACTGAGCCACTTTCAAACTCCAGCTTTTCAGGCAAGTTTCAACTGAGGTCCAACACCAATATGCATGTTTTAACAAGAGAAATTGCGATTTCCGGGTGATGACTCCTTTAAAAGAAACATTCATCTCCTTAGAAATCTGCCGTCAGCCAGTTTGTCTCTTTTGGTTTTTAAAATAAGACAGCAGCATAAAGACAACTGCTCATTTCAACTTCATAAATCCACGTCACAGCGCTGCATTGCTCTTGGCCAGTTAGGAAACTCGAATAAGAAACAATGAAATCTGGCTGATTTTCTCGCTGACACTCACTACCCCCCAATGTCAATTCTATTTCTTACCTTTTTAATTATATTGTTTATTTTTTTTGCTATTGTTATTGTTTTTTTGTAATACTCCGTCCTTTAGATGCTGTGGCAAACACACTTCCCCGTTTGTGGGACACAAAGGGGATACTGATTCTGATGCACTTAGGATGGAGGTAACTCCAAAGTAATATATATTCTGCAAAGAAGTAAGGGAGTGCACCAATATGCTAATATATATGACAAGTTAATAAAATGATGATAACATTTGAAATAGATTTTTTTCATCAATAAGGCAATATTACATTATCAAGCTTATATTTAGATCAGTATACACATGTTCAAATATCTTCAAAACTTTCATTCTGTGACCTGATTTATGTTTTGAAATACCTGATAAATAAAAACTGAAAAGCCATTACAAGTTACTAGAATTATTTAAGTACCTACAAAGGTCTTCAGTACTGCTAATACTAATGAGAAATCCCATAGGTCTGTCACTCTCAAATGTCCCCATGTACTGTTTCTAAGTATGAAAAAACATCGCCAACTTTGCTTACACTCTTATGGGGTGGTGGGAGGTTTTGTTTTTTTCTCTGTTGAAATCACACTGCTTGAGTTTAAAAAAGCTTTTCTGTTAGTATTTGTCCATGTCTGTTACTAATATGTGTACCCTAACACCCTAATCAGTGCATTATCAATGCCTACATGTGTCACTGCACTGTGAGTAAATGACTTTACTGAGCAACTAAAGAGTAGAGACTTCAGCTTTAAGCTTTGTTTGTTGCAAGCACAAAGTTGTTCGTGACTCAGATTGTTAACGTATTGGGGAAACTGCAGTCAGCTACTTTCCCATACAGTGTGTGGTAGAAGTTAAGGAAGTGTTGTATTAACGTGGGCAGACAGCTTTCCGATAAGCAGCCAACCCTGAAATGTTGCCAAGTGATCCCTGAGAAACTGAGGGGGAGGACGAAGAAGAGAAGATGGATAAAGAAGGGGAGGGGGGCGGAGTCCACTTTGATGGTGACCAATTTTTACTTTTCATTTTTCATGCATCCACCTCCTCTCTTTCAATATTTCTTTGGTTGCCAATTTTTCTCTCACCCCCTTTCTGTCTCCGTCTGTGGGCGCCTCCCATTCCTCCTCTTCCTCCTCCTCCCCAGACTCCTTCGATCTGTGTAGCCCCAGCAGGAAATTGAGAATTTGTTAAAAAGGTGGCAGTAGATCAGTCTTGTAGCATCAGGCAACCTGCCAGGAAGAGGGAAGTACTTACTATTGACAGAGGGCATAGAAAGAGTGTTGGAGGAAGGAAAAAGAATGGGAAAACAGTGGGGTCAGATGGCAGAGCCTCACAGTTAAGAGACAGTGGATGAATGAATAGTTACATGGCACATTAGCCACCCTAACATTCCCTTTTAGCAGTCTCATTCTTTGACAACAATACTTAATATTAAGTTTAAATGATCATGCAGTTCCCTCTCTGTTATTCAGTCTGATATTGACTTCTTCTGTTTCTTCTACTTCTCATTCTCTGTGGGTCTTTATTGGGGTAGGAGACAGGTGTTTGTTGGAATATATTAAAAGTTCCAATGAAACGACTAGTGGAGTATTATTTACTTTCGTAGCCCCAGCTAAAATACATTTAGACATCTGGAGATACATAATTAATGTAGACACATCAGCCTGTATATAGTCTTGAAAAACACTTTTAAATGTTTAAATATGATTAAAACATTGACATAAATGTAACTTGAAAGGTTTGACAATATAGAAAAATACGAATCTTAATCTTTATTGATCATTTGTCAAAGTTTGTAGTTCATGCTAAGTAGCGGTAATAGTTTGTTTGATATGCACCTGAGTCAGTGAGCCTGCATGTGTATCTCTATTTAACTTTAATTTAATTGGAATGTCCGGAAACAAACAGCTAACCCAATTCCATTCTCAGGTAGAGGGGCGGGGCTTAGCCCTAGCTGCTTGGTCTGGAGTTTTGGAGAGAGGCAGAAGCTGATTATCACCGCAGAGTGAACAGGAAAATAAAGAGAGTCATAACATCTATAACTCCAGGGATTGACAACCAGTTATCCTAAGGGTTTTGATGTTTATGATCTACAAGAGGTAAAGAGGTGAGTGTCTATCCATCCATCGTCTGTAACCGCTTTATCCCTTTTATGGGGTGGCGGAGGTGAGTGTTTGTATGGTTTTTTATAGGGATGTCCCAATTCGATCTGTAGTATCGGGATCAGGGCCAATCTGGGCATTTTTCCGCTGATCGGAATCGGCAATTTTGAATGTGGACCCAAGCCCGATTTTTTTTTTTTAATGTCAGAGCACAATTTGTGGCAGAACGCAGATGCGCAAGTAACGTTACTCTGGCAAACCTGTGGATAAAGTGTCTGCAGTGTGGAAATAACTTAAATTAGAAAGCGAAAGCAGTCCAACGGCAACATGTAACATCTGCAATACGACCGTTTCGCGGAGCTGCATTTAATACTACTCATTTGATACGGCTTATAAAAAACAAACTCTCAAAGAATACAAGTTCACTCAAGCAATACAGGCAAAGACACCAAAGCAAAAAAACACTTGCGGATACTCTCAAAAGAAAAGAGAAATATCCTCGAGACAGCAACATGACCACAAACATTACAGAGAGCGTAATTAAATGAATCGCTCTGGATAACCAGCTCATCTCCGTGATAGAGGATCAGGGTTTTCTTCGTCAGCAGGCATCACATTATATTGACTCCACTTTTGAGTTGAGTACAACGTGGGGGTATGCGCACTAGTTGGGTCTAATACAGCAGAGTGTGTAAAACAGGCAATCGAGGAGATGCTGAACACTCTGAAATAGACGAGCAACGCGTCCACGTCATTTTACGTGACAACATGAGGAATTTGTAAAAAGCAGTGGATGAAATGGAGGAACCAAGCGTGGGCTGCGTCTCACACACTTCAGCTGGCTGTACACGAGGGTCTGCTGTCACAGTGCAGCATCACACACTCACCTGCTAACACAAGGAAGGTGGAGGCCAATGTTGCAATAGCATATGCAGAATAAGGAAGAGCCATATGAAAGTATAGACTTTGTTTCAACAAATAAAGTACCTCCATCCAAGCTGTTCCTTAGTAGTTTTTTGTTTCTTAATGCAGCTGTATTATCCAGGAAAATATTAGTTAAGGCTAAGTATCGGATCGGGACTCGGTATCGGCAGATACTAAATATTGAAAGACTCGGATCGGGATCGGGGTAAAAAAACCTGATCCGGACATCCTTAATTTTTTATACTGTGACTACAGGTTATAGTGTATAAACGGTGTGTGTTGCTAATCGCGATTAGCCATTAGCCTAGCATAGCTGGTAATTCCTTCGCTTTCAAATTGTTAGCTTTGCATTTGAAGAAATGGTTAAAACAAGCTACTGTTAAATCACCAAGAAATAGCATATGGACTTGTTGCTTAGCTGATTCATGTGATTCAAGACACGGACAGTTGTGACTGTTTGCGGACTGGGAAAGCTCCTCTGGACCACAGTGGAGAACAGTTTGCCTCCTGCTGGTTCGCACTGCTGCTGTCTTCTTCTTGCACGTGCGTTTTTAGTTCCTTGCTTGTATAAACAATTGAACCACCCACTACAGTTTTAGGCCGCCAAGCTCACAAGCATCGACTCAGGCCTGTAATGAGTGTTTTATTTCATTCTGGTTTAAGTTGCAAGTTAAGATGGGGCGCCGTTTAGCTCAGTTGGTAGAGCGCGAGTCCCATGTGCCGAGGCTCTGCAGCGGACCCCAGGTTCAACTCCCGGCCCGGGTCCCTTTGCTGCGTGTCACTCCCCTTCTCTCTTCCCCTGTTTCCTGTCACATCTTCAGCTGTACTTTCAATAAAGCCATAAAAAGGCCAAAATTTTTTTTTTTTTTAAATTGCAAGTTAAGATTGTGTATGAGAGAGTGTGAGCCCCCAAATGGTAAATGGTTACATATTGAAGATGCCGTGCACTTCTATTGAAGCCTAAGAGGAGGTAAAAGTTATTTAAGCAATATTACCCTCAAGGGTAATATTGCGATTATACAACTAATGCCAACAAAGATAAATTGTTGTTTGCGAGTGTGCGTCGCGTTTCCATGGAAACACATGAGGGCCGACTTATAACTGAAATAAAATCCGTCACGTCAGTAGACTCATATGTGTAATGGAACGTAGTTTACCACTACAGCAAATAATCCAACCCGTAGTAACGACCAAGTAACAGAAAGAATTTTCTAGTCCCAGATGAGTGAACTCTGAGCTGACATTGTTTTATCGCGGTCTCGTAATTTCCCCAACTACCGTAAATAACCAAATAATAGCTGATTTATCCAACCAGCACTCGCCGTGGCATATCATTTGTTTCTCCATCGCCCTGATCATTTTCTGATCACACTCTCTTGTGTCGTGCCCGTTTGCTGATGACCCATTCCCGCATATTTATCTCAAGCTCCTCGCTAGCCTTCTTCCTCCCTCCACCAGGCAGCCTGGCCCTGTTGCTGTCCTCCTCGGACAGACACTGAGGCCCCGTTTTATTTTTTCGCCAATCTCTCACTCTCTTGGGGCCGACAGAGAAACATCTTGCGGCTGCTTCTCCCGAGTTTTCCTCTGCATATTTTATGGCAGAAAGTTTGAATTTCAAGGCGCACTTTTTATTTTTTTACTCCAGCTCTGACAGTTACAAAGTTGCCACAGACTTGGCGGAGTAATATTTTGAGTAATGAGTCAGGTGTGCTGTCATGCTGATTTGAGCACGGTTTAAATTTCTTGTTGACCAATCAGATTGCTTGGTCAGAACTACTTGTGGTATAATAATGATTTAAAGACAGAATGGAACAACACAGAACCCATGAAGATAAAGGCCAGTTTGGCAATGGTGATTACAGTACTGAGGTGGTTTTCTTTCTGGGTTTGGCTACTGGCACTCTAGGGCTGTGTCAGCAAATAGGACCAACAATTAACTAATAGCAGCTACATTTAGCAACAGTAAGCGATCACTTTAGCAGCAAAGCTAGTGGTATTTGCCCATCGTGAAAATCATAATGGTACTGTAAGCTACATTGCTGTCAGAGGCTGTGTACAGTCTTAGTCCAGAGGTGTTTGGAGGCAGCTGGTTAACAGCAGTAAGCATTTCCTTGAGTAACAAGTAAAGCTAAAACTCAATGTGTTTTTGCACAGTAGTCTTTAAGTCTAGCTCCCCAGAAACAACCCGGTGCCCTCATATGAATTAAGAGAGCATTTATTGTATAATAATATTAGTATATGCCCCCGAGTGCAGAGGGGACTTTTCCTGGAATTTACAAACTCTAAAATACCTACAAAACTTTTTTTCTCCATTGTTAGGATATTGATATAGACATATGATATACAAGATATGTGCAAATATCAATTGCAATCAATAGAGTGCTGTAATAATGAATACTAAAACCTAAAATGGTTGAAATAAGGTCTGTGGTTACCACGGGCTGAAGATAGTCACACATTTTGTTCCATGACAAAAAAATACATCATTTAATGTCCCATAATTACAATGCTTGCGTGCCTTAAAAATGTATAAGACTACAGAGGTTTTCGGGGTTAAACGTCAACACAGGGAACACAGAGAGTCATCTACTCACTAGTCCGTCTTTACAGGCCAGCTTTAGGAAGACCCTTAATGGCGGTGATGTATAACATTAGCTTTTATTCTTAGAGTATCATAAAAATATCAAAAACTTGTGTTTGCCACAGAGAATTTTTTTGGCAACATTCCAAAATCCAGTTCAAAAAAGTTTTTCTGGTTGAAATTATACTTGTTGATTCTTCTGCAATGGTATCTACTAAGCCTTTGAGCTATTTTGAGGCAGAAGAAAAGGATCACCAATTTCACCTCTACTTTTTGTAATAGCCATGGTATCATTGGCAATAGCGAGCAGATCAGTCCCTCAATCCACGATATTAAGACCAGGGACATGGAACACAGTACAGCATTGTATGCTGATGATATTATTGTGTTTTTAACACAGCTTGCAGAATCGATATGAATATCAATGAAAATGAGAGGAAGAAGCCAGTAGTATGTCACCCATTTGCGAACGCCACAGAAGGGTTAAAATATTTGGGTATTAGAATAACCCCAAAGATGAATAATCTTAGTCCAGTCAATTTTGAGCCCATGCTAGAAAAAGTGTCTGAAGAGATCACCAGAGGGACAACATTGCCTCTCTCTATATTGGGAAGAATAAACATAATAAAGATGACTATACAACCTAATGTTTTTCAATCAATTCAACTAGCTCCTCCTCCTTCATTTTCCCCTAAGGTCAGAAAATAATAGGAAACCAAGACTCAGACTTTCTCTCTTATATTACCTTATGATAGGGGAGGGTTACAGTTGCCAAAATTAGAATTGTATTACTGGGCGGCCCAGTTGAAAGCCACAATGTTTTGGTTTTCTAAGGATGTTCTCTTGCCCCGTTTAGAAATTGAAAAACTGCCCTCAAATGGGTTTGTCACATTTGAATAGCTATCTATACTCAGCATCTTTTAAGAAACTAAGGAAAAGTACTGCTAATCCTTTTTTAAAAAACACTATTGTGTCTGGCATGTAGTACAAAAAACTTTGGGGAGAAACAAGACAACTCTGGGGAGTCACCCAATCAGGGGTAATGATCACTTCACCCTGGCAAAAAAAAAAACATGGGTTTTAAAGCATGGTTGAACATGGGCATAGTAAAACTGCTGGATATATATGAGGATTACAATCTAATGACATTCAATGGGATAAAGGCAAAATTTGATGTACCGCAGAAACACTTCTTCAGATATCTACCATTTAGAAGCTTTATTTTGGTACACTTAAAGAATTCAGTGCAACAACCTCCATTCTCCATCTTAGAAACATATGTTTTAAAAAAAAAATGTGTCAAAAGACTGTTCTTCCAATTTTAGAACATGTTGGCTGGACACCATAACGATGACTCCGAAAGTAAGGGACAGGAGTGGATGCGAGACTTAAATAACTTAACATCTAGTGCGGCTCTTGAGAATCTGACCTATATTGTTTGAAAGAGGGAACATTTGGAAGGTTGTTTATTGAACTGATAAAGAATGGTAATATTGTAGAGGCTTTTATGCAGGGTTTGGTAGAGTGAGGACCCAAATGCGGACACTGAAGCTGGACATAGTTTCAGGAGTGATTTATTGATTTCACAATGGTTCAGATAGTGAGGGAGTTGATTGCTCCAGGCAGGGTCCCCATCTGGTAGCGTGGAGTTGGAGGCACAGATGTGACAGCTCATGGTGACGCTGGTGGTAGTGTGGTGCGTCAAGATGCCGAAGAGCACGGAGTGAGTCAGTGGCTGCATAGGTGCGGAGGGCTGGATGGCTGGAGCAGGAAACACAGGAAGCCGGTTGGCTGGTGATCACTAGAGACAGCATGAGAGTATTTAGTTTACCAAGAGCATGAAAACAATACAATTTGAAGTCGTGGAGAGCGACAGTCAAACTGGAGCCATGTACGACATCTAGTGAGAGAGAGAGAGCGAGAGAGAGAGCTCAAAAGATATGAGCTCCTGAAAACCTCACTTTTTTTGTGTTTTCACTTTAAAATATCTGATCTACAATGCAAATTTACAACATCAAGTGGTTGGAAGGCACACTCAACCACTTAAGAAAAGAAACCAGACTTTTCTATGATTTCTAAGTATTTTTTTTTTATCAAATGAAGTTGCTACATAGCTAGCTGGAGGAAAAGAACTCTACTGCTACTGTGCAAATGACGGTTGGCTAGCAACAACAACAACAACGACAACAACAAAGGTCTGAAGAAATAATACAGCGAGGAAAACTTCAAAAGAAGAGAAGATTTTCCAATCACAACTGGACTGGCAACATTTTGGGGACATCACCAGGACAAGGACTGGGAAATAAGGTATCTCTGCCAAAATAACTGTTCAGAAACTACTAACAGTGAACCAACTGTCAGTTGAAACCAACCATGCAAATGGAACACTGTGGAGCAACAGCTGAGCAGCAGCAACTGATCTCAAAATCTACAGATATATCAACTGTAGTAACACAGAGGCAACCAGGACAGGTCGCTAGCTGTGAAATACAATACCCTGAACAAGTGATCACAGCACAGCAGAAGAAAGACTTCAAAATGAATGTGCTACTTGCCAACCCAGAAACACTGGTAGCAGACTTCAGCAAGAAGAACAACCAGAAGGTAAAATGCAACCTAGTGTTCTTCACTCAACATCCTGAAAATTGGCACACAGTAATATGTGAGCAGTTTACTCACATTAAGAAGAACGGGATAAGCAAAGGCAGACAGATTACTGCCTATGAAGATGCAGACCGCTCAAGTCCCATTTTAACAGTAAACATATATCACAATGGAACAGTTATGATCCAGGGATCTGAGAACAGTCTGGATAACTTTGATAACAGCTTCCAAACACTGAAGACTGTGGCAGCATCAAAGTGTCTCCTCCTCCTCCTCCACAAGAGCTCCAGAATAGGTCACCCATCTCCAGCAGACCTCCACATACACCATACTCTGAATCACCAAAACTCTCCAGCAATCTCAGAGTCCTGAAGGACGGTATCTGGGTACTCGAGCGAGAGTTCATAGAGTTCAGAGAGAAGACACTGAGCAATCTTCAAAGGTCTGATAACAGCCATTTAGTGAAGGAGATGTACGCCACAGTCAAAAACCAGAGATACCAGATAGATGAACTTCAGCAAGCTGTTAGATAACTGGAAGAAGACAACCGTTCACTGAGAGGAACACTCAAGAGAGTGATAGAGGAGCTGGCATCGGCCCAACACAGTCCCTGCACCAGGAGACCCAGCAGTCCCTGCACCAGGAGGCCCAACAGTCCCCATACCACGTGACTCAGGGTAGGAAACCAAATATGTCTGCCACCCAGACATCTTCAGCCTCTCGTCCCCAAATTTCTCCTCCCCTCTCCCCTCTGGACACCACAGACCTGGGGACCCAGAAAAGGAGACCAGAACCTGCTTCACACAACAACACAGAAATAATATTTCTGTGTGATTCCAATGGAAAGTACATCAATATGAAACGTCTCTTCCCAGGCAGAAGATCCAAGATGATTTGGAGTCCCACCATCTCAGAGGCTATAAAGAAGCTGGCCACTACAGACCTCCAGGGTGTTAAACACATCCTGATTCACACTGGAACTAATGACCTCACACACAACAAGAACATACCTCAGTCACTGCGACAGGTGGCAGAGAGAGCAACCTCAGTGGCCCCCACAGCCAGGGTAACCATATCCACCCTGTTACCCAGAAGAGATGTTCCTCAGCATGAGATCAACAAAATCAATGCTGAAATATCCAAAGCCTGCACAGGAATACCAAACGTCCATATGGCACATCACGCAGAGATCCTCTGCCAGCACCTGTATGACAGCCTACATCTAAACCAGAGCGGTGTGCGACTGTTCATAAAAGATATTAAAGATACAGCTCTCGACCGCAACAGATCAGCACCTCACATCACCAACAAGAGCACATCCAACCACCGGAACCTCCACAGAAGGTTGCAGCACACTAGAGGCACCACCAACAATGGCCGGAGCTTTTCACAGAGACTTGGACCTGCCTCAAGATACTATGCCCCAGCCGCACCTCTCCAGGGACCCAGCCCCAACACACCGCTGTACACCTCAGCCCCACCTCCTCAGGACTACAACCCCACTGCACCACACTACATCCTTCCTCCACTCCCACCTCTTCAGGGACCCAGCCCCATCACACCGCTGTAAACCTCAGCCCCACCTCCTCAAGACCACAACCGAACCGCACCACACTACACGTCACCTCTTCAGGGACCTGAACTGCAGTTTGTTCTACATCCTCAAGCTCTCCAGGAACAATACAGTTGGCAGCAGCAGCAGCATCAGCAGCCAGCTCAGACTCAGGTCCAGTCTCCAGCTGAACTGGTAGAGAGCCAGATTTCATTAACTATGAAGGAAACAAACATATCTTCAAACATCCCCCTTTGTACCAGACTTGCATAAACACACAAAGACAAAGCTACAGTGTTTCCCCTAGAATTTTTTTCAGGTCCGGTGGTACCCACCGAAAAAACCCTAAACAGACGAGACGCGAAATACAGCAATAACAAACATTTGCATTAAAAATCATTGTAGGCCTATATTGCTGAATAATATCACTTAAATGACATCATTAGGCTTAATCTAACCTTTAATCAAAGTTGCATGGGCCTGAAAGGCTGCAGCGTGGTTAAACCCCAGACTGGGGTTAAAATTCAGCCCGGGAGCTTGGTTTGGAGAGGCCTTTTATCCGATCGCATGACGGATGCAAGTGGAACCATAATTTTAACATGAATACTTTATTTGCACTATAATAACTGCAGGAGAGGATGGGCTTATTGTTTCTGTGTGACTGGAATTGGAACATCAACATATGACATCTTAATATAATTCCAATTGCCAACCCAGTCCTGCACACTGCACCTGTACCTGGCACTGTTTTTTTGGTGCTTCCTGCTCCACTTTCCTCCTTCTCCTCTTGCTCCTTCTCTTCTCCTCCTCCTCCTCTTCCATCTCCTCTTCCTTCTTCTGTCCCTCCTCATCTGTCTCTTCCTCCTCCTCACTCCTATGACTTGCATTATCCTGTCCCTCTGCATCAACTCCATGACTGACACTGGCCTTGTCAGCTAATAATAACAGTAACAGCAACAAAGATAAACGTTATGGCACTTTTGCAAAGAATTCACAAATACAATATAAAAATCAACAAAATTGCCTCACACACACGCTGTAAATGAATTACTCACTTTAATGTATTTTTCTTGAGCTGGTAAAAATGGCTATATTGTGTTACATGTTGGGACCCCCTCGAAAACGAGATGGTACATCTCAAGGGGTTTTATCCTAATAAACAAACTTAAATATATATTAATGTAGAAACAGAACAGGAAAACATGATGTATAACCTATAACTTTATTTTCAAATAATGTCTTTTTAACTTTGAACATAGACTCTCTCCTGAAATATGTTTTCTTTGCAACAAGGAAATGTGTGCGTTTTTCTGGTCAGCCAGTATGGATGTTATTTTTAATTGAAAAAGCAGATTAAGGATTTACGCAGGTATGGTGTAACATTGCTGATAGGCTACCTTTAATGTTCTGTGTAGGCTTTATACGATCAGGATTTCTGTCTTCATGTCTTTGTGGCGTTTATTTTTTGAGCCCTGTCACTATGTGACGGACAATAAAGTTTTTTGAATCTTGTATCATTAGCTAGCAACATCATCACTAAGTTAGCAAACAGACATGTCGGTGCTGTGGAACTTCTTCGGAGTAAATGAGACAGATAAAACACAAGCCATCTGCAATCTATGCAACGGGAGCATCTGCAAAAAGTTTCAGCACGACAATGACGTCATTGATCGGACCGGTGAATTAAGACATTACGGCCGATCTTACAAATTGCACAAAATGCAAAATATCGGCCGATCCGATCCGATCGGCAGACAGCTTAGTTCTGTGTGCCTTGAACACATCCAAAAACACAAACTAGAGTTCTCAAGGGGCCTGAAATTACAACCCGACCTGTCGCAGCCCGACATACCGGCATTGGGTCTGCTGCTGGGTCCGTTTCTTCACTGGCCTGGCTGACGGAAGCCTTGCTGACCTTCACCCCTCCACCACTAAAAGCGCCGTTAATATGGCGCATTTGGCTGCATCCTGTTTTAACCGTTTTTTCTTTTTTGCCCTTCATTTTTCTGCTCCACTCATCTCTTTCTGCGGCTTCTTTCTTTTTAGCATGTTTGCTAACTTTCTTTATTCAAACAGGAAAATAACAGTTTAATGACAGACTGAGCGGCTGAGCCAATCACATTTCAATAGAAACAAGGATAAGCTCAAGTTGGGTGGGGCCGCTCGCATCCCCCCTTAATATGGAAAATATAAGATTGACCCAGTCTGACGTTCCACTCTGTGCCACCTGCGGCCGTTTTATGGGGTAAAAAAAACATTCCGACCACCGGCCGGGTCAGCCTGGAACAGACCGGCAGTTCGGGAATACCTGAACCTCCCAATGGCCAGCTCGCCCCTGCCACCGGCCCACCAGCCCACCGGCACACCAGCCCACCGGGGAAATCCCCGGTGTCCCCATACGCCAGTCCGCCCTTGGCGTGGTGGTCTGAACCCACACGAGAATCAAGCACATCTTTTCAATGAAAACCCTCTGGGATGGTCCTCTTTTAACAGGCTGCTTATGCTGATGGCATTTGGCGACAAAACATCCCTACGAGATTCTATCAGTTATAAATATTTTTTTTTAACAAACAAGTTCTTTATTCATGTTATTATGACAGAGTTACATACATTTGACAATACCTGGGAAAACTAGCCTATTGTCTGTTATTTTCATCATTATTGCTTACGAGAGCGAGAGAGAGAGAGAGAGAGAGAGAGAGAGAGAGAGAATTTTTTTTGAATTTTAAAACAACCTTTATTTCAGATTCATCCAGTCAACATAAATCCTCTCCCGTCACAAAACTAATTCATCCAAAGACCATCAAAAAAAAAAAAACACCTGTAACAACCTGTAAAACAGTCTGGTAGAATGGAGTTAGACCAGTTAGATCGAGGGATTGCTGCTTCAGCAGGAACAGGTGCTTGTCGTATCCCAGCCGTCCAGCCTTCCTCAGCAGCACACAGGCGGTGTCGATCCATGGTGAACCAAAGCTGTAGAGCAGTCTCTGGGCCGTCTGCAGTCTGAAGGCTTTGATTCGAGCTGTAATGTCTATCAGGCCCTGCCCCCCTTCCTGAACCGGCAGGTGTAAAACTGCTGACCTCAGCCAGTGGTGTCCCGACCAGAAAAAGTTCACAACTGTCCTCTGAATGCCCTCAACCAGGCCTCTGGGTGGAGGTAAGACTACCAGTCTGTGCCAAAGGGTCGAAGCAACCAAATTATTGACAATTAGGACCCTGCCCCTATAGGAAAGCTGAGGTAGCAATCACTTCCATCTAGACAGTCTGGCACACACTCTCTCCATAGCACCCTCCCAATTCTTCTCCATGAAAGCCTCCGTTCCCAGAAAAACACCCAGCACCTTCAAACCTTGCCTGCCCCAGCTGAGGTTTCCTGGCAACTTTGGCACCATCCTGTTAGCCCACTGCCCAACCAACACAGCTTCACTCTTACCCCAGTTCACCCGTGCAGATGATGCCCTCTGGAACAAAGATAAAACATCACCCAAGTGCTCTACATCCCTCCGACTCCTGATCAACACACTGACATCGTCAGCATATGCTGATACCACCAGTGGGGGGCGCTGCGGCATACCGGGTAACATTAGCCCTGATAGCCTAGATCTTAAAGTATGGAGCAGAGGCTCAATGGCTAAAGAGTAGAGCTGTCCAGAGATCGGACAACCCTGTCTGATGCCCCTCTGAACCTCCACTGGACAGCTCAGGCCACCTCCCACCTTCACTGAACACAGTGCATCTTTATACAGCAAGCTCAAATGTGAAAGAAACCCTTCTCCAAAACCAAAGGCCCTTAATGTGGACAACAGAAAACCATGGTCAACACGATCAAATGCTTTCTCCTGATCCAAGGAAATGAGACCTGCATCAATGTTGCAAAGTTTACAGATGTCCCAGAGGTCTCTGATGAGGAACAGATTATCAAAGATGGATCTGTCAGGTATGCAATATGATTGATCTCGATGAATAATCAAGTCCAGGAAGATTTTTAGTCTGTTGGCGAGCACCTTTGAAAGTAGTTTATAGTCTGTGCAAAGTAAAGCCACTGGTCTCCAGTTCTTCAGAAGAGCTAGGTCTCCCTTCTTAGGAAGGAGAGAAAGTACAGCATGTCTGCAGGATGGAGGCATCAGACCTATCTGAGAGGACTCCTGCAGCACCTCCCACAGGTCGGCGCCTAAAACCTTCCAAAAATGTTTATAAAACTCTGCAGGCAGTCCATCCAGACCAGGAGCTTTACCAGAAGCCATCTTAGTCACAGCAGCAGTGAGTTCCTCCAGGGAGATGCTGGCGTCCAGGACAGCTCTGTCCTCAGAGGTGAGCTGAGGAAGTCCCTGCAGCAGCTGGTCCATGCTGTCCCCGTCACCGTCCTCTCTCCTGAACAGGCTGCCGTAGAAGTCTACGGCGTGCTGTCTCATCTCCGTCGGGTCAGTCGTCACTCGACCGTCAGGGAGCCGGAGACAGTCCATCTGCTTGGTCTGAGAGACCGACTTCTCCAGATTAAAAAAGAAGGATGTGGGAGCATCCATGTCCTGAACACTGGTGAACCGTGACGTGACCAAAGCACCTTTAACCCTTTCCTGTAGGAATGAACTGAGTTCCTGTCTCTTCTGATGAAGCCTGTGACTGTCTGTGCTGCCATCAGTGGCTATGCTATCTTCCAGATCCTTAATTTCTTTTTCCAGATCTTGTATGACATGTCTCACTCTGGTTGTGGAATGACTTGTATATTGCTGACAGAACACTCGTATGTGTGCTTTTCCCACCTCCCACCACTGACTAATGGACTCAAAGTCCCTCCTCCTCTCTCTCCAAAGAGCCCAAAAGGTCTCAAATCTCTGGCAGAAATCTGCGTCCTGGAGGAGTCGGACATTAAAGTGCCAGTATGAGCTGCATCTAGTGGTTTGTGAGGTGTGAAAATCTAAAGTGACTAAGTGATGATCTGTGAAACCAACTGGATGAATGAAGCTGTTCAAGAGTCTATTACTGAAACTGTGTGATATGTAAACCCTGTCTAACCTGGCTGCACTCATGTTCCCATCCACCACGTTCACCCATGTGTACTGCCTGGCCTTAGGATGTTTAACCCTCCACGCATCCACCACACCTGACTCCGACACCACCTGTGATAACGTGGAGGATGAGAGTAAATGAGGCTCCTGTCCTGTCCGGTCTAAAGTGAAGTCTGTGGTGCAGTTCCAATCTCCGCCCATCACTACACACTCGCTCTGATCACACTGTTTGACTGAGTCTCTAATCTGATGGAAAAAGTTGACCCTGTCAGAGGAGCGATTTGGAGCGTAGATGTTATAGAAACAGAAAGAGATATTGTGTATTTGTGCTCTGATCAACACAGCTCTGCCTGCAACCAGCTCTGTGGTGGAGAGGATGTCCCCATGGAGCCGAGGAGAGAACAAAACAGCGACTCCAGCAGACACGTTCGTCCCATGACAGAAAACATGCTGTCCTCTCCACCACAGACGCCAGTCTGTCTCATTGTTAGTGTCACTGTGAGTTTCCTGTAGGAAGACAACATCAAGTGATTTCTGTGATATCATCTCTGAAATGACTGCCCTCTTCTGTCCATCCCTCCCACCGTTTATGTTTAAAGAGCCGACCCTGATCTTACTCATGAAGGGCTGAGAGAGGAGAGCAGAGACAGGTAGAAGAGACAGTAGGAAGAAGATCGCCTCACACACAATATTCATTTTCATTTTAATTTTTAGTTTTTAACCTCTTTGATGCCTTTCCTCTGTTGACTGCTTTCATCTTTCTCAGACTGGTCATGTGCTTCTTCAGATGGAAACGCTTCTTCTCATCCAGTAAATCAAGTCCCACTTATCTCTGCAGAGTCGACACACTTTTAATACATTTTTCTCCATCTGGAAAATACTCAGCCACACTGACAGACTTTCCAAACGTTTCATCTAAGAAATCATTGATCTCATGCAGTGTGTAAAGCTCTGCACTGCCCAACTGTGATCCATCAACAGACACCAAGTCAGAGTCATCCTCCATGTCTTCATCCTTCCCCTCACCTGTAACACTCTCCACAACACTTGCCTCCTTCACCTGTCCAGCAGCAGACAGACTGACGTCAGATTTACCTGCTGCCTCTCCTTCCCTGATCTCGTCCACTGTCATCGCCTCCTCTGCTCCTCTCTCCATCTGTTTTTCTCCTACCTGTCTATCTGCCTGTCCGCTGGATCCTTCTCCTGCTGCAACCTCACTCGGCGGGGGGGCACTCTCCGGCGATTCATCCCGCGGAGCGTCGGGCCCGGCCGCCGGCGCACCGCTCGGCTGGCGGCTGCCGCCGTGGCGCTCGGCCCCACGAACGGCTCGGGCCCCTCGGCTGTTCTGTGCGGACAAGCGATTCGCTTGTGCCCCACATCTCCACATTCAAAACACTTCATACTACCTGTGCTGGCGAGACCTGCAGGTAAACCCCGCTCAGCGTGACACCGCCCGCTATCAGCTGCGCCACAAACCTCTCCTCTTTCAGAAATACCACCACGCCACGGTTCATCCTGGACGCGTAGCAGAGGTTACCGTGCCCCACACGGTCCCCCACAGCCAGGAGAACCGCCTCCACCGGCACAGATGGGTCAGGCTGAACCCGAACGGCGTGCCGGACGCCATCCTCACCGTGGAAACCGGCTCTACCTCCACTAACACACCTCTGATCACACAAACAACTGTTTACTGCACAACAACAATAAAACTACAACACAAACATTAAACAGAAAGTCAGAAAAAACAAAGAAAAAGTTCGAAAACACCGAAACTCACCACCGTCCACTCGCACTCAGCACACTCACTCCCAGCATGCACTCCGAGAGAGAGAAAGAGAGAGAGAGAGATAGAGAGAGACTGACTCTTCAATCAGAACAAAAATATAAGCTAAACAACAATTTGTAAACTCACCATGGAGAGTGTGGTACAACCAAGGGCTGTAGTTATGGTTATTAAGCCATTCGGGATCCCTGCCAGATGTTCTGTGTTTAGCTGTATTATTTTTTGCTGGGTCAACGTTACCAGTCGGTCCGGGCGGGGGTCGGCAGTCGGACCGGCGTCACCCGTCGGACAAGGGTCGGCAGTCGGCCCGGGCCCGCGGTCACCTGCCGGACAGGGGTCGGCAGTCGGTCCGGTGTCAGGGACAGTAACGGTCCTCAAGCAGCCCCCCTCTCCACTGCACTCTGCCCCCCTTTCTTCCGTCTCACCTGCACCTGTCATTTTTTCTGGAGTTGCCTCTGTTACTCTCCCTTCATCTATTTTCCTTGGCTCCGGAGTCTGGCAGAAGAATTTCTTTATATTAAGTTGTCTGTCACCCGCGATATTTTTCTTTTCTTCGGCGGCGCCATAGTTGGTTAGCTAACAAACTTCAGAACATCCCAGAATATATGCCCACGCTCTCAGCAGCTGTACTCGCATCGTTACTAGGCAACAAAGCAGGTTGACTCACGTTGCGCTGCACAGAGGCGCTCCTAATATAATGATTATTGATTTATAAATGAATTGATAGGTGGCTTATTTTTGGCATTTTTTTTTTTTTTTTTTTGGCCTTGCGGCAGGTCTCCTTGGCCTGGCGGCCTGTACAGTGGTAGGGGAAACACTGAGCTATGATAGCATGGTTAACAAAACTGGCAAACAGGTACTACAAATGTGTTAAGGCTTGGGTCTGTACATTGTTAATGGCAGAATCAGAGGAGACTCTCTGGGCAGACTCACACAATGCTCTGTGTTAGGTAGTAGTGTTGTAGATTATGCCATTACTGACATTGAACCACAATATATAAATGCATTCACTGTATCACCGCAACAGCCCCTTTCAGACCATAGCCAAATAACCCTATTTCTGAAAAAGTCATTGTCAACCACTGTGAATCCAAACCCTGAGCCAAGGCTGTTTCCTCTACCGAGGAGATACAAATGGACAGAAGAGAGCACTGCTGCCTATACCGATGCACTAGACTCTGCTCAAATTCACAACATGCATGATACTTTTTTCAACACCCAGTATCAGCCTGAAAGGGAATACATAAATCAGGCCACACATCACTTAAACACAATATTTATTCAATTGGCAAAATAATCTAAATTAAAAATCTCACAAACTAAAAAATCCAGCATGAAACAAAAAGAGCGATGGTTTGATAAAGAATGTGCTATATCCAGACAAAACCTGAGAAAACTGTCAAACAGAAAACAAAGGAACCCAAGGGACCTAATGGGACGGCTTGAATATGTCCAAGCTCTGAAAGATTACAAAAGACTCCTTCATGTGAAAAAAATGCATTATATGGAGGGAGAACTCCAAAAAATTGAAAAAGCTATAAATGAAAACACCTTTTGGAAATTATGGAAAAACATCAACAGAAACCCATGTACAGAGACCAACCCAATTCAAAATAGCAGAATCTGGAAAAATTACTTTGATGACCTCTATAAAAATCCAGAGTGTCACGGTCTGATTCCCCTACAAATTTTAACAATAGAAAAACTGAAAGAACTAGAAATGACAGTGAAGGACACCCAGTGTGCCCTTGACTACCCCATCACCATTAAAGAAATAAAGCACAAACTCAAAACACTTACAAATGGAAAAGCGTGCGGTATAGACAGCATTAACTCAGAGATGCTGAAACACAGTAATTTAAAACTCCAACTTGCCGTGCAAAAACACTTCAACCTGGTGTTGACAGCTGGATATTACCCCAGTGTTTGGAATAAAGGTCTCATTTCTCCTATATTTAAAAGTGGAGACAAGTACAACCCCAGCAATTACAGGGGCATCTGTGTTAACAGCAACCTGAGTAAACTCTTCTGTAGCATCCTTAACTCCAGATTAATCACATATCTCACTGATCATCATATTCTGTCTAGAAGCCAAATTGGCTTTTTACCCAATCATCAAACATCTGACCACATCTACACTCTCCATACACTCATCCAGCAGCATGTTCACAAAAAACACAAAGGAAAGATGTTTGCATGTTTTGTAGATCTAAAAAAGGCTTTTGACACAATTTGGCACAATGGGTTACTTTTACAACTTCTACAAAATGGAATTGGGGGTAAAATATATGATCTAATCAACTCCAAATATTCTGACAACCAGTGCTGTGTCAAAATTGGAAACAAAAGAACAGAGTTCTTCAAACAAGGAAAAGGGGTGCATCAGGGGTGCAACCTGTCTCCTACTCTGTTCAACATATATATCAATAAATTGGCCACTCTTCTTGAACAGTCCCCAAGCCCAGGATTAGATCTACAAGGCAAAGAAATAAAATTCCTCATGTCTGCAGATGACCTGGTTCTACTGTCCCCAACAGAACATGGTGTACAGCAGAACCTCTCTCTGCGGGAGACGTTCTGTCAAAACTGGGCGGTAGATATCAACCTTGACAAAACCAAAGTCATGGTATTCCAAAAAAAGGCCAGGCTACAGGAATCCAAACATGTTTTCAGGGTAAGAGGGACCACACTTCAGCATACAATGGAATATAATTATCTAGGCATCATCATCAGTGCATCCGGCAGCTTTGACAAAGCAATAAATTCCCTCACAGAAAAAGCACACAGGTCCTACTATAGCATCAAAAGCTCACTATATAAATTCAATCCCCCAATTACAATTTGGCTAAAACTATTTAACAGTGTAATCAAACCCATACTTATGTATGGAAGTGAAGTGTGGGGCCCTCTAATTACCTAGAGGCACACCTCATGGGACACAACACCCACAGAGAAATTTAACCTTCAATTCTGCAAGGAAATCCTCAAGGTCCACAGAAACTGTCCAAACCATGCATGTAGAGCAGAGCTGGGACACTTCCCTCTCTCTCTACACATGATCAAAAGGTCAATTAAGTTCCAGGTTCACTTAACACAAGCTGATCCTGATTCCTACCACCACAGAGCCTTTCTCAGTAACAGCCTCTGTCCAGAGACAGACCCTCTGAGAAACACCAGAGAAATCTGCCACCTCAAAATCCAAGACCTCCAAAATCTCTCCAAAACTCACCTAGCATCTATAGACAAAAACAACAAAATGACTTACATTGACAATTGGAAGAATGAAATTAAATCCATCAATAAATAAGAATGCTATCGCTTAACGGATAGAGAATATTCTCCAGCGCAATATCTGGTCAGCATAAAAAAACCCAAACAGAGACGCACATTAACAATGTACAGACTCACCGACCATCAACTACAGGTTGAAAAAGGTCAGCATCAGAAAGAATGGAAGCCCAGAGAATTAAGAATATGTAAACACTGTTCTTCAGGAGAAATAGAAACTGAGGCCCATTTTCTCCTCTCCTGCCCCCTGTACCAAACTGAGAGAGAGGCTTTCCTCCAGCAGATAACTGCAGCAGATCCATCATATCAGGGAACAAAATGTGATCAACTGTTAAAAGTATGTCTGGGAGAAGATCCACGATTTATAAAATTAGCTGCACAATATGTAACACTCTGCCATGATGCTAGAGAAACCCACAAATGCTGATCAGAACCATTATTGCTATAGTATAATATTGTTGTTTTTATTATCATTTAACATGAACTATATGTGTATGTATGTTTTTCATTGTATATGACAACTTGTAATTGCCTAATGATACCCAAACCTATTAATCCTTCCACACACACATTATTCTCTTTATTTTTTAAGTTTCATTTATTTGTACTTTAACCTACGAACTGTATTTTTTGTTTTGTTTAGTTGATTCTTTGGCAACATAGTTTTCGTAACATTCATGCCAATAAAGCGAATTTGAGAGAGAGTGAGAGAGAGAATGTACACTGTACTCTAAATAAAAAACAAACATTGGACACAGTATTGATATAATGATTTGGGTTTTTTTTTTAATACTCTTCACAGTAATTTAGTGACAAACTGTTGGGGTTTATTTGATCTTTTTTTCTTTTCATTCTGAATTTTTTTTTTAAATCCTTCTTAGGTATAATTATTATTTTCATTACTGCCATATGTTCAAGATGTACAGAGTATTGGATGCTAAAGTATAAAGTTTAAAAATAAAAAACGTTTTTTCTCAAGCAAAACAGGGTGGAGCTAACTTTCTGCATTTGCATTCCTTTACAAAACTATACAGACATTGGTTCTGGGACCAAAGTTTATCTTCCAAACATAATTAAATTTTTATTTTGAAAACACAACAGAGACATTCATGCAAGTGGTATATTCCCAAAGTGCTTTTCAAATCAAAGGCAAACTCCACATATTTTACACAGAGCATGTTTCTAGGTCTTGGGGAGTATAACTGCATAGGTATAAAAATGTCAGTGTCTCCAGAAGGAGTTGTGCGAAGTCTGATAAATGTCCTCAAGTGATATAACTTAAGTCATTTGAGTCTGCATCAACTGTGGCTGAAGATTACAGGTTTGAAAGTAAAAAAAAAATAAATCATTAATTTATTAACCAAAATTAATAATCCGCCATCTGATGGCCTTCTCCAACCAAAGAGAGAAATCTTATCAGCTTCATCAAAACAATAAGACCGCAGAACAAAATATGAAAACAGTTAAACTCAAAAGACTAGCACCAATGTACAGCATAGAATAGGTAGCATGTGAAACTAGTCTTTAAACAACACACATACATGTGGTTGTAGCACATTGTAGTTTGATACATTAAGACGAGTCGCTCTAATTAATGACAGACTTACTAGTGATTGATTGGATGTGAAAATCTTCTTAAAGGTCATGTCTTACCTGTTAAGTCCATGCCCTTTAAGTGCCCCAGCAGTTAATCATAGTTACATACATCAGTACCATTACACAGATTTCCAATAATGACACTGGCTGTAATTACATTAGAAGTCGAAGCCATTCAGAAACTTACGTAGCAAAGACATGTAATACAATTCCGTATTAACAATCCATAGGAAAAAAACATTGTAATACAGAGGAACAAAGTAAATTATGAAATCATGTAGTCCAAACATAAAAAAATCTTTTTTCAAAAAGAGTTACCAATATGTGAAAATAGTTGTCATAAACAAGCATCAGTGCTGAGGATTTATGTCTGTCACTGTGTGTAATATCAATGCAACAGATGCCAGCACTGAGAGGTAGCAACATTGTGGTAAACCATTGGGGTTTGATGTGTTTGATTTTTGATGAAAAATGGAATTCTCAAAAAGAGAAATGCATCTGACATTCTGATATTATCTAAAAAGGATTTTGGTTTCGTTGTGGCATATCAGAAGAGAAAGTAGATATGTTGGAGCCTTTCATATTTTGCCCACAACATTCATTTAGCTGCACTGTGCCAGCCACCTTGCTGTGCACATTTGAAATACAGACAGTACGGCATCATCTTTTATGTTCACAAGAAGGAGACATCTTTTTTGCCCTTGCAATTCCATAGTTTCCTTTTTCCCTCTCAGCTCCTGCCTTGTCTTCGCACTGTTCAAGTCACTGAATGAATACAGTTCTTTCAGGCCATTGTCATTATTTAAAAAAGAAAATCTAAAATTATTGGGGGGGAAAAAAATAAAATAAATAAAAAATCACCATGTTAAAGTTCTAACCATCAAGTTACTCCCCCAAGTTTAGACCGGTCTGACGGCGATGTAAAGCGGTGTAAATTTTCTCTATACAACGTACACTTGAACTGTTCTTGAACTCTGGACCCTGTTCACTGCAGTACAAAGTTGAGCGTCTGAGCTATGGATGACTTAAGTATAAATAAAGGCATAAATAAATGTATGAATAAATACAGGAATACATAAATAAATGCTTAAATAAATGCATACATAAATAAATAAAAGTATAAATAAAAGAAATAAATGAATGCTTTATATTTATTTCTACATTTCTGTTCACCCTGTCAGGTTTGGTTAAAGGGGAAAATTATGGATAAAGGAGGTGGACCCAAACGCAGTTGGACAGGAGGCAAGATCAGGGAAAAACAAAAAGAGAGCTTTATTTAAAGCTGAGTACAAAAACCCAAAAGCAGACAAAACGGGGACAAAAGACAAAGTAGCAAAGTGCAAAGAAATAGGGCAAAGTACAACTCAAAACCAAAGTTCAAAACAGAATGCAAAATGCAAAACTCAAAGTCCAAAAACACATACCAAGGAGAGACTGGAGACAAAAGGAGCTCTGGGAGGACAAGACGCAGGCAGGAGCATGAGCAGGAACATGAACATGAACATGAACATGAGGCAAGATCTGAGGCTGACAGATACATACAATGACCGGACAAGGAGTGAAGGGAAAACACAGACTAAATACACAGACACTGTAGGAACATAAGCCTTTGTCTCTGCATCTTAAAGTGGTCTCATTTCGGCCATTATTACCTTTAACCCAAATCGACTCCTTTTTCCAGCATATGGGACTGAAAGCCCCCATATCCTGGCCTGGCAAAATCCTCTCCTCTCCACGAGTGGGAAGATGTTGTTTTTCTTGCAATAAACAGATCACCAGAGACCTTCTTTTAGTAATTTACAATGACTAAGCACATCTGGTCTGTTCCCCTTCCTCCAAAGAAGATGAACCCCTTTTCCTCAGGTCAAACAAGGTCAAGCCCGATAGAGTTTTCTTTGGTCACACCAAAAGGAAGGAGGACTGGTTTCTAACATAGATGTGGTGATTTAACATGTCTTACTAATCTGCATGTCTCTGCCTCTGGAACATTCTCCAGTGGGGAAAGGCTTAATGGGAAACCTAATCTGTGTTCTTCTCCTCACATGTCCAACTGTTATTTACGACCGTTGTTGTTCCTGGGACTGACATACCAATCCCCCTTTCAGTCTATCCTCACCCAAATTCAAATACATCCTAAATAAACTACAATTCCAACTTCTTAATTTTAGCAGATTCCAAAATAGCTTAAGAAGGTCATACAATAGATCTTTCCCATGTTATTGTCAAGCCCAAATGAAGTTTATTACTCAATAAGTTTGAGGTCAACAGAAACCACCCCTCCCCTTTGTCGATGGAGGAGAGACTTGGAGATCATTATTCCTTGTGTAATATTTAGACATTTAACTGGTAAATAACACGATATGTTTTGTTAAAGATAGAACTACAAGGAATATGTATAAGTCCTTGGTTCTACTGTGTATTGTATACTTTACTGTTATATGTTGTATACTTAAGTGCTTCATGTGTTAATCAGGTTATAATTCTTTTGAATGACAAATGATCATTATCATGTTGCATCTTTTCACGAAGGCAAAAATTCGACTTTTAAGATGGTGAAGTTTTGGGAACTCAGATCACAGGAGGTGTGACACTGTCAGCCGGCCCCCCTGCTGCAGGTCTTAAAACAGACACTTTCCCCTTCTCCACACTCTCACTCTTCTTCTCCGGGCGCTTCTTCTCTCCCTGTCCTCTTCTCCCCCTGCTTCTTCTTCTTCTTTTCTCTTCACTTCTTTGTTTTTCATTTTTATTTTTATTTTTAAAGTAATCTTTAATTTTTTTTGCAACAAGCTCTAGGACAAGCAAATTGAATCCCTACTTTAAGTATTTTATTTTTATTCAAGTTTTTAATAGAACAAATTCTTTTCTTTTTGATTTTTTACTGTTAAAGTATCACCGCCTGATTCAGAAGAAGTTGAATTAATTTCAGAATCAGAACTTGAGTACCACTATTTGAAACCACCAAAAAAAGTCTTTTTCAAGACTGTGATCATCTGATGAAGAACGCTGCAAGCCTTGCAAGGAGTCTCCAACAAAAAGAGACGTTGTGTGCTCCCAGCCGAGACCGACTCTGCCCCCAGCGCTCCCAAGGCGGAAACCCCGCTGGGCCTTCGGACCAAGAGTTCCTCAACAGAGTACCGGCCTTCCCTCTGGCTACTGGACCGACGCGCCGTGCCGTAGTCCAACCCAGAACTCTCAAGAACACCAAACTTCAGTGCCTCCTGACTCCCAGACAAAACCGGCTGAACATCTTCATGCAGCTGGATCCACACACGTGAGAATGAGTGGTGTCTAAAGTTCTGACTTCTGTCGAAGTTCTGACTTCTGTCGAAGTTCTAACTTCTATCTTATTAACTTAAGAGAATTAAGATTAGGGTCTTAGTAGGTCATAGTATTAAAAATTACTCCCGTAATATTTAATATATATATAACCCGACCCTTTAACTTTACCATCTACCGACGGTCACACAACGTTATTAATTTCCTTATTACAGCCTTCTCTGTTATCTGTTGTTCGTCTAAAATTGTCATGTCATTTATTTTACCCCCAATTATTTAGTCAATAAACATATATATAATCATTTGTCTTTGTCTGGAACTTAATTTTAATGTGGAGAACCGATGGATACGTGCAAAGAAGTCACTACTTCAGAATATTGAGACTGAATAAATTGATTTTGAATGGACTCTAACCGTCCAAGCCAACTGGTACAGTTAGGTGTTTGGAATAATGTCCTCCAGATTATTCCAATAACTAAACATCGAGGTGGTGCCCCTTTAACGAGTGTAATATTAATTACCAGTGATTAATTATCATATATATATCAAAGTAATGTGTGAGCAGTGTCTCCTACATCATATATTTATGGTGCTGCCCATGTCAGGACCACATACTTTCCTACAACACTAATGATCAGACAAGGAACAGGTGAGGAGAGAGAGGAGGGAGGAGGCCAGGTGTGGTAATGAGCGGGGGAGGAGCACAGAAGAGAAACATGGAGGGAAACAAAACTACAGACAGAGGGAGACAGAGGGGAGAACATAGGAGAAACATAAAGGACAAAGAGGGGCATGGAACATCAAAACAAAGACACAACAAGACATGATACAAAGACATAAATTCAGAGTCATGACACACCCACATTTATTTATTTCTGTATTTCTGTGTCCATATGTTAATGAGGTAGGAGGTCCTAACCTCAGTCAACAGCATGATTGGTCAAATGGGAGAGCCAGACAAAAGCAAACGATTCCCGATCCCAAGCCTTGCTCCCTGTAAACTTGCAAACCAGCTCCAGTTAGCGTAATAGCCTCGACCGGCGTTCATTTTAACTGGCGAGGGAGCCAGATGTGCTGGTGGTGTGGTTTGAGAATCCTGTCTGGAGAGGGGTCCTCGGCCATATCCACTAATCGGGAAAAACATTCTGCTCATCGATCCAAGTCATGTATATGTGTATTCGTTTTGACGTGGCTTGAACACTACTATTCCACACGGAGATGCCGGAGTCTGCGACCTGCAAACCACTGCTAGACGAGCGCTACAGAGCACACAGTGACAGTGTAGGTGACTGTGTCTGTCCGAAAAAACGCAACCGTCTATAAATCGTCCAAAAGTGCATGTTGTCAGTCTTATATCTTTGTCGTGAATGTCTGTATTCTCAAACAACTCATGGGTGGAACAGTCTGAGGCATTTGTTCACACCAAGCGGTCGAGAGCAGCGTGGAGACCGCTGTTGGCTGTTGACTGTTAAGGCAGGGAACAGACCGACTATAGATATGTACTTTATATGACCCCACTTCAAAAAACACAAACTATCCCTTTAACAATATATGAGATTTAACAATAACTAAGAGACTTGAACAGCTTCAGTGTCTTGACAAATGCAAACACACTTTGCAGCAGGTCAGGTAGCATTTTTAACTTACCCTGCACGGTCAGGTTCAGTCTGTCTAACTGACACAGCATGTTGACCAAAAAAGCCAGATCCATAATCCAATTGGGCTCCGAGAGCTCAGGATAGTTCTTGTCCTTCTCTTCCATGAATAGTTTCGAGGCATCCCAAAGCTCAAAGAAGCAAGAAAGTACCTTGCATTTTGACAGCCACCTCACAGTGCAGTGCAGCGGCAGGTCACCTGGAAGCCCTTGGTCCAGCTGAGCGATGAGATTCTTGAAATGCCTGTGATTAAGCGCATGTGTGCAGATGTAGTTGACGATTTCCATCATAGGCACATCAAACGTGCATTTGTGTGAGATGAAAATATTGAACTCAAGTGAACACGCATACACATTAAAAAAAAACATGAACACAAAATTTTATATGAACATAAGAGCCGCATGAAACCAGGCAAAGAGCCTCATGTGGCTTGGGAGCTGCAGGTTGGCCAGGCCTGCACTAGAGGGAACAGGTAATAGTGAAGAGGTGAATTAAATCAGGGTGGGGAAAGATCACGGTGGAGGGAGAAGGGATCCGAACAAGAGGAAAAGGTAAATACTGCAAAATAAAACAGAGTGGAAAACAAACCATAACACAGAGTGAAACATGACAGCCATAAATAAATACCGTTTCTACTGAATTGACTTACGATTTAAATTGGCTATTTGACATATTAAATATTTTTAAGTGTAAACATCTTTCACCAACAAAAGTTTGTTCTTGTTAGTTCAAACTGTCCATGTAGGGCTGCTCGATTATGGCAAAAATCATAACCATGATTATTTTGATTGATATTGTAATCACGATTATGAAAGACGATTATTCATTGATTTGAGAACAAGCACTTATTGAACTTTGAACTCTGGTATTTCTTTTAACACGATGAGTTTGACCTGAAAAACAAGAAAAATGCAAATAAATAACAGAAAAATATATCAATGAAATGAATTGAATAATATGTAAAAAATAAAAAATAAACACTATCGCGGTGTGGCTCAACCATAGATCCGTTGTGGTGGCTAAATATAACGCTGTTGACACTTCTCTTGTAAACTTTTCCGCGACATTCGTCATAAAGGACAGGCAGCGCAGTTCTGCTGATATGGTGACGTGATGATAACACATAACGCTTGTCTAATGTGTTAATCAGTTTATTGAACCCTGGGTCGCTAACGCTGTTGATAGGGCACATGTCTTTGGCAATCATGTATGTGACGGCATCCGTTATTCCTTTATGCCTGTGGGAGCTGGGTGGATATGAGGTGGCATTGTAACATGTGTCCTTAACTGAGGACTGTGTGGCGGTGGCAGGAGTTGAGGAGCTTTTCATTTTTGAGTTTTTTTGTTCCTTCACTACTTGGTCATGTATAACTGTGTGTGGAGTTTAAATGGTTAAATAAATTGGTCGTGTTCCCTTGAGGTGCAGACACGGTCGTGTGACATATCTTGCACAATATCTTTGTTTGTTCCGATTCAGACTCTTCAAAACTGAAGTGTTTCAACACCACAGAATTCGCTTTACCTTTCGTTCCCGACCAAAGGCTGCATTTCTGCCATCTTCTACCGTCTTCTTCTACATGTTTTTTCAAAACACACATCTGCAACATGCACCGGCAACACGCACCGGCGTGGCTGACAGCGAACATTTTCAGGCGGGGGCGGAGTGCACAGGTGGAGATGGAAGGGTTCGCTGCATTTACAACACAAGACACGGCTTGCGGCAGAATGATCGTTCTATTACGATTATCTTGTTTTCATGATCGAGGGAAGCCAAAATCGAAATTGAAATTCAATTAATCGCCCAGCCCTATTTCCATGTATGTGAACATTAATGTTACGGGTCCCAGGATTGGTACCGAAGTAACAAAAGAGATGTCTGTAAAATACAGATAAAGATCAGCAGCAGTGAAGACACATGTTAATCGTTCGTCATCCAAGTTGCATCTGAGGTACGTGCGGGAGGTCCCCCCGAAACAACCTGGGGCACAATAGTTCCTGTCTCACATGTTCCACCTGTTTGCTGCTAACATTTTCCACACATATTTGTCACACATGAAAAATGAAATAATTAGAGGGTTCACCATATTATTTGGCAGAATATTACACCGAAGAAATTAAAGGATATTACTTTTCATCTTATCATTATCTTTCAGCTTAAAGAAACACCACAAGTGGTCACTATATTTTTGGGGTGTACCACATTAACTTGCCTCTTTGGTTGTTGGATTCCTAAAAGAAAATTGGCTCGTATCTCTGTTAGTTCATTTTTAAACACTAAACTCAAAACTATCCTGTAGAGATACTAAGAGGGGGCGATCTCAGTCCTCTTCATTGCAGGTCTTCATGACTCAAAAAGGGAACAGTTGAAAATCTACCACAATCTGAACAGCATAAGTTAACTCCTCAAAACAAGAAGCTATTCAGAGTGCAGTGTTTCCCCTAGGTTTTTTTGTTGGCGGGGTGGTATCCATGGGGGGGGGGGGCTCGTCTGGCTGAAAAAGTTTTACATTGAAAATTTACATTCAGCAACTCCTCAAATCTCAAGGTAATGAATAGAACAATTTAATTCAATTGAAACACAACAGAACAACATTAACAAAACATAAACACTCAAACACTTCATTGAAGGGCTGCGCGGGGCTGGACAGGACAGGTAGGGGCTGGGATTTTTTGTGAGTCCGGCAGAACATTCCTGAATCAAAAAATATACGTGTGTGTATATATATATATATATATATATATATATATATATATATATACACATACACACATACACACACACACACATCACAATCTATTTAAAAAATTAGCCATCAATACAAGGCCAGCTGACTTGCTATCTTGCAAGGATCATACAAGCTGGCTTACATAAAATAATAATAACAGCTGTTACAAGTTTTGTTCCGATTAATTCGGTGCTACCCAAGCCAGCCGTAGTAAGTAACGCACTTCTGGTCATTTTCACAAAAATAAAACACCCGTTGTCCTTTAATTATAAAGAAAACCATAAGGATAGAATTTGCGCTTTTATTTTATAAACAGGAAGCGAACCTCCCCTCGCTATGGCTAACTTGAAACCGCCGTAACTCTGTTTTAAATTCCGCCAGTAACATCAGGTTTTAAAGCTTTTTCGTGTGAGAAAGTAGTCGTTTAGTTCCCCGTTGTGCCGCCAGTTTATCCAAATAACGCTTGTTTGCACATTTGCTCCGACGTGGTGGGAGAAGTCCAGATCAGCCGCACCTGTAGCGGAGCGGCGGAGCAGCCCAGCCCGGGTCTGCTGAGGTGATCTGCGGTCAAAACTTCACCGTCATATCGGTAGAAGAACACGAGCCGATTCATTTACCTGCAGCTTTTTGGATATTAAACACGGGCTGGATAGCTTCATTTCGGAAGATAAATGTAGGTCTCATAGATGGAAACAAACATCTGTGGCAGCTACGTTAGCTTATTTGAATGATAAGTGTAAAATGTAAATAGCATCCGACAGTGTGCAGAGAAACAGACAACAAGCGCGGGTTGGCACCTAGATTTTCACGTTTTTCAAGGGGGCGGGGGCCCGCGTTGGCGGGGCGGGCCGCCCCTCCAACAGAATGGTAGGGGAAACACAGAGTGTCCTGAAGGAATAGGATTCACGTAACCAGGCAGGTAAAGGTTGCTCCTCCTCTATCTTTGAGAGACGTGAGTGATTTAAGCAATATTACCCTCGAGGGTGTGCTTTAACGTCATTTGAGCACGACAGTGATGCGGTCCGCAAGCAGCACTGAAGTGCTCAAATGACGTTAAAGCACACCCTCGAGGGTAATATTGCGATTATACAACTAATACCAACACAAATAAAATGTATCATCAAAATATATCCATGTTGATGGACATTTTGCTCTCAAATTTTAAAGGTTTTTGCGAGTGTACGTCGCGTTTCCATGTGTAGCAGTATGAAGGAGCGTTTGATGGGTTTCAGCTGTGTGGCTCCTCCAGCCAATCGCTGTGAGGGAGCACCTTATAAAGGCAGGCATAGGGCACCTGGTTGTCCTCTTGCCTGACCGAGCCTGGGTCACGTCACTTCCTGGCGCCCTTCACTTCCGCCTTCGCTGCTTTGCTTCGCTGCTTTGCCTCACCGCTAGCTGCCGTGCTGCTAACAGCTGCATTGCTTTACGTAGCTATTGCTTTGACTCATTGCTTGGCCTCACACTGCGTTGTCACAGACTTTTATTTGCATCGCAGTCCGGACACAGACTTTTATTTGCATCCGCAGTGCGGTGCTTCTTTGGTCTTTGCAGGTTGCAGGTGAATTTCATTTGATGTAAATCTTAATTCTATTTGATTTGATATTGTGTCAATTCTTAGATGTGAGATTAAGTCTTGATTTCTTGTTTGTGATTAGTTGCATTTAATGTTTGTGTTCTCACCTGCTGTCTGATTTCCTCCATTCAGGTGCTGAGCCTAGGGTGGTGGATTGGTGTCCTGGTGGCGGTGTCCCTCTTGTGTTTTGCACTTTTTAGGTTGATTTTGCTTCACTTTTATTTACTTCACGTGTGGTGTTCCTGGGATCTCCTTTGTTTTGGACCCATCTCCCCCAACTAAGTCTCAGCCCTGATTGGTCCCCATTTTTGCGACCAGTGAGTGACTTCTTAATATGTTTTTAAGACTATTTAAACTAAAATCAATAAATGTTTTGTACCCAGTTGTGCTGTCTCTGCCTCATTGTAAAACGGACCTGAGTGCCTTATTTAATTTACAAGTTGTCCTTTAAAAGATAAAAAGGTCCCTGGGTGAAACCCCCAGGGTGGCGTTGTTTGGCATAAAATGTCATCTTAACTGAGTGCCGTCCAGAGCACGCACCTCGTGCCGCCACACATGGAAACACATGGGGTCTGACTAATAACTGAAACAAAATCAGTTACGTCAGTAGAATCATGTGTAATGGAACGTAGTTTACCAGTCCAGCAAATAATCCAACCCTTAGTAACAACCTAGCAACAGAAAGGATTTTCTAGTCCCAGAAGAGTGAACTCTGAGCTGACCGTAATGTTTCATCACAGTCTCGGAATTTCCCGAACTAAATCAATACTGCACACATAAACAGAAAATGCTTATTTTTATCGCCCAAGTTATAACAAAGATGTTGATTTTTTTTTCGTTCATATTTTTTATAAAACGTTTTCACCGCGGTCACAATAGTGTCTCTCACACTGAAGGGAAAATAAATAACAGCCGGGGCATTTATGTGTTTCAATCACTTAACAGACAAGGCGTTTATTTGGGACAGGCGTTTAATTGCTTCCTCTCAAAAATCCGGGATGAAATGTCACAAACTTCGTCAGCTTCTCTGTGAATTCTCCGGCATCCTGCTGGGCAGTAGTTGTCTTCTGCAAGTGAAGTTGTTGCAGTGGAGGAAACGATTCAGCCAACCAGCACTCACAGATAACTTCTCATCTCTGCTGTCACTCACAGTGGTGTACATTTGTTTCTCCAACGCCCTGATCATTTTGCAGTACACTCTCCTGTGGCGCAGTGATGTGCACGGGGGGGGTGGTCGCCCCCCCTTGTGGACCAGTTGTTGGAAAAACAAGCGCTAAATTCAGTGTATTTATTATTTGTTGAGATGGTGTTGGGATGGTGTAAGAGCCCTTTAATGCATTTTCATGTTATTCATCAGTCTCCTCTGCAGCTTTTATCGCTGCTAGCTTCGCCATGTCCTCCCGATTGGTGGCTACATCAACTCGCATCTGTATCACGAAGTCGCGGATTGTTGAGATGTCAGAGCGTATCCCGACCACAGCACTCCGAGTATGGAATAAAGTGCCCTCTTGGTAGCCAAAACGCATGCTAAACTGCCCTCTTGGGTGGAAAAAACATGATAAACTGCCTTCTTGGGAGGCAAAAACGCATGCTAAAGTGCCCTCTTGGGTGAAAAACACTAAACTGCCCTCTTGGCTGGTTAAAACATGATAAACTGTCCACTTGCGTGGCAAAAGGGCGTCTTTAAGTGCCCTCCTCATTGGCAAAACACACGAAACTGCCCTCTTAGCTGAAAATAAAACACTTAATTGCTCTCTTGGGTGGTTAAAACAAGTTTAAGCGCACTCCCAGTTGGCAAAACATGATAACCTGCCCTCTAGTCTTGGGTGGTATGAACGCGTGCTTAAGTGCCCTCGTGGTTGGTAAAACACAAGTGCTCTCTGCCATTGGATGGAGAGTATTGATTCCAATTAAGGCATGCAAGCTTTCCCAGAGTCATTTTATGGTCTCAACAAGTTAAACCCTGTTTATGGCCATTAGTCCATATTTTTTTTTTTTTTTTTTTTTAAAAGGAGTCATCACCTGGTTTTTTACATATCCAGTCCCTCATGGATCGCTTTGGATCAATTCTTAAAACTTATTAGAAAAAATAAAATAAAAAAAACAAACAGAGCTTGTTCTGACCCTTTCTCATACCGCGACTTTCTCACGCGAGATTATGCGCAAGGTTTTGACTGGTCCGGATGTGCATTGTATTAATATGTAATGAGGCGCGTGTTGATTGGCCGCAGGAAGGACAGAGCCGGAATGGGGGGCGAGCCTGCATGCACACAGACTCCAAAACATAAACAGCCCCCTGTTATGGCGCACACACTAAATGACGAACCTTACGGAATTCAGGCATTTATGTACGAGCCGGAGTCGGAACCCGAACGGGAGAGTGAAGAGGCAGAGACGGTGGAAGAGACACGTTTACAGCAGGACGTCTCTGAATGGTAAATTCTGTTTTTTTCCTTCTTACTTTTCACACTCATGTTTTACATGTAAGACCTGAGTTTCAATGCTGGCGGTCACGATGTATGGCGTGAAAATGACAGAGAAATAAGCAGATTCGGCGTGCTCACTCTGGCTGAGGACGGCTGTGAGCCGATGCTTAATATGCAAGTAGCCTCCTGTGGTAACGTCACCACAGGAGCAGAGTCAAAATCTCGTGCTTTAGGAACGTGCACTACTGTGCGCTATTCCTGTTCGGAAAAAGAGCCAAAGCGAAAAAATAAGCCACTTTCAAACACCAGCTTTTCAGGCAAGTTTCAACAGAGGTCCAACACCAATATGCATGATTTAACGAGAGAAATTGCGATTTCTGGGTGATGACTCCTTTAAGTTATGCATTTATTTCTTTTTTGCAAATGGCCGACGGGCTAATAAACTTTCTAGATTGTATTTTCAATTTAGGTTAGGTCAGTTAGATTCATTGTATTTAGTAAATGATGGAATAAATTGACAGCAGCTAGATAGATGGTAACTTAAGTTTTAAGAACACATTCCCGTTGTTAAAATAAGTCCATTCCATCCATGTAAGTATTCAGTTTTAGACACACTCTCTCGTATGGTCGCGTGTCAGCGGGGACTTAATAGGTGAGGGGCAACCCGGCATCCTACTGTTGTGTGAGGTAGGTAGCTAATATAGCAAGCTGTCTATTAAGTTACCAATTTTGCATTACTAAATACTAGTGTATGTAGCCTGGAAGTGCTATTATCAGGTAGAGATGCCTATCACATGTTTAAGCCTAGGCTGAGGGGCTAGCCTAGCTAAGTCTTGCGGGAATAGCTTTTTAAAGCTAGCCAGTAAAATTAAAAGTGGGGTTAGCATTGCATATCAGGGTTTCCGCCAGGTTTAAGTTGACCCCCTGCCAGGCTAAGCATTTGGGATTTCTTATTCTATTTTGATTTTTAAAAATGCTTTTCTTTAAAATGCCTTTTTAAGTGCACAGCTCAGTTGGAAACATATACAGTGGCTTGCAAAAGTATTCGTCCTCCTTTAACTTTTCCACATTTGTCACGTTACAACCACAAAATTAATTTTATATTAATGAGATTTCATGTGATAGACCAACACAAAGTGGTGCATAATTGTGAAGTGGAAGGAAAATGATACAAGGTTTTCAAACATTTTTAAAAACAGAAAACTGAAAAGTGTGGTGTGCAAAAGTATTCACCCCACTTTACTCTGATACACTTAAATAAAATCCAGTGCAACCAATTGCCTTCAGAAGTCACCTAATTAGTAAATGGAGTCCACCTGTGTGTAATCTAATCTTAGTGTAAATACAGCTGTTCTGTGAAGGCCTCAGAGGTTTGCTAGAGAACATTGTTGAACGAACAGCATCATGAAGCCCAAGGAACACACCGGACAGGTCAGGGACAAAGTTGTGTAGAAGTTTAAAGCATGGTTAGGATATGATAAAATATCCCAAGCTTTGAACATTTCACAGAGCACTGTTCAAACCATGGGATGGGAAGATGGATGGAGCCAAATACAGGACAATCTTGAAAGAAAACCTGTTAGAGTCTGCAAAAGACTTGAGACTGGGGCTGATGTTCACCTTCCAGCAGGACAACGAGCCTAAACATACAGCCAGAGCTACAATGGAATGGTTTAGATCAAAGAATATTCATGTGTTAAAATGGCCCAGTCAAAGTCCAGGTCTAAATCCAAGTGAGAATCTTTGACAAGACTTGAAAATAGCTGTTCACAGACACTCTCCATCCAATCAGACTAAACTTGAGCTATTTTGCAAGAAGGAATGGGCAAATATTTCAGTCTCTATATGTGCATCGCTGGTAGAGACTTACCCCAAAAGACTTGCAGCTGTCATTGCAGGGAAAGGTGGTTCTACTGTCAGGCCTAGGCTGAAGATAGGACTCATATTTCGCAATAAAATTTGATTGAATTGCTTTAATTCTGTGTCTATTTCCTTTACTTGAACTCTTTTAAGCAACGTGACTTAAAGAAATAGGCTATAAACCACAATCTCTAAACTGCTGATCAAGGAACAGGAAACAAAACATAAAACAGACTGAGGCAAAAGACCTCCAAAGAAAAAGGAAAAAATATAACAAAAATTCGCTCACTGCGGAGGGAAAATAAAATGGCAAGGAAAACTAAACTACTCTGGCACTAAGGCAATAAAGAACTTACAACAAAAATTCGCTCCAAAGAGTTGGAAGACAAGGGCTATAAACAAGACTACTCTATCAATATCTATGAAAGTTAAGAAACAAAAGGAGGCACTCCACCGGAGGCAAACAAAAGGGTTATAAACTTAAACTTCACTTTACTGAGAAAATTACAGACAAAAAGTCACTCACTTAAGAGGATCAAGATAACAGAAATACAAACACAGTATCTTGGCGTAGTCGTGGCTTGAGGCAAGGGTTGGAGATGCAGGACGAACACAAATACTCTGGCACAAGACAAAGGAAGACGCAGACTATTTAACACATGAGGGGGAGGGGAACAGGTGGAAACAATCAGGGATGGCGTCAGACCAGGGACACATGAGGAAGGGCAAGTGACCTGAAACGAGAGGGGAATTAGATTTTCAAAATAAAACAGGAAATTCACAAGACAAAAACCCAGACGAGACAAAACCTCACCACTGTATTGACTCAGGGCGGTGAATACTTTTGCACACCACACTTTTCTGTTTTTTATTTTTAAAAATGTTTAAAAACCATGTATCATTTTCCTTCCACTTCACAATTATGCACCACTTTGTGTTGGTCTATCACATAAAACCCCATTAAAATACATTTACATTTGTGGTTGTAACATGACAAAATGTGGAAAAGTTCAAGGGGGGTGAATACTATTGCAAGCCACTGTATGTCCATGCTTCATCATAGTTTGTTTCTTTTGAGGTGTCAAATAAATATTTTAAATGTGTATTGTTCCCTGTGTTTTTATCACAGAGCCCTATTGAGTGAAGAAAACACACTAAACTCCAGAAGACTATTAATATCAAGAAATACTATGAAACATTACTGTTGCAATGACTTTTATGTTGGGCCCCTTTTTGATCTATATTGAGCCAGAACTATATCTCACAGAACCAGTTTGGATTATCAGGTGCTAATATGGTGTTAAAATGCACTAGAATACAGGAAATGGCATCTACTTAATTGAAAATGTTCTGGGGGACCCTCAGACCCCCTAGGGTTTTATTTCCTTCATACATCCATGTCTCTGTGTGTTCTTCACAGTCCAATGTTGTCTACACAGTTCTCGTGGATGCTGATCCAAACTACAAATTAACTTGAGTAGTCTGTCTAGTTAGTCTGTTTTAAGTTACTTAGTGCCCTCTTCAGTGGCGAGAACGCGCTGTATGTTCCTTTTTTTTTCTTTTCGCCCCTGCCCATCAAAAAGTCTGTGCACGCCACTGCTGTGGCATGCCCGTTTGCTGATAACTAATTCCCGCATGTTTATCTCAGGCTCCTCGCTGGACTTCTTCCTCCCTCCAACAGGCAGCCTGGCCCTGTTGCTGTCCTCCTCTGACAGCTCCGTTTTATTTTATCACAAATCTCTCACTCTCTTGTGGTCGACGGAGAAACGTCTAGCGGCTGCTTCTACCGACTTTTCCTCTGCATGTTTTACGGCAGAAAGTTTGAATTTCAAGCCGTACTTTTTATTTTTTTTGCTCCAGCTCTGACAGTTACTATGTTGCCATGGACACCGATACACTTGGCGGAGTAATATTTTGAGTAATGAGTCAGGCGTGCTGTCATGCTGATTTGAGCGCGGTCAAAATGTCTTGTTGACCAATCAGATTGCTTGGTCGGAACTACTTGTTGTATAATAAATAGTAATTGGTTGAAATAAAGCTTTAACAAATGACAGTATGATTTCTAAAATCACCTTTTCCTAGCTACTAGTTTAAAATAAACTTACAGGAGAACAGAGAAACATAACTGCCACCAGAAAGAGACCCATACACAAGTCAGGACCAGATATAACAGGCCCCATGGCAATTGTTGCACATGGGAATAGATGCCAATTCTCCTCTGATCTGGAGATTTCTGTCAATGAGCTCAAAAAATCTTCCACAACTGGAAAATCAGGGCTAAAATCCTGTAGTGCACCCTCTGTATAAGGTACAATGGCTTGCGTTAAGCATAGCTGCTGGGACAAAACACACTAGTGCTGTAGCTTAATTCTGTCTTTGGTGCTGAACTGGATGACGGCTGTGACCAACCAGCTGAGAGGCAATTGAAAAGTCTCATTTCTCTCTTTGTTAAAAACATTCACTTATCCAAAAACAAAGACTGAAGGGGATGTATATCTACAGGCAGACAACACTGACACAACAATTATTGAAAAATAAACATTTGCATATGGGAGGTGAGCCTACATGATGCCGGTACGGCCATGCTTTTCTTGTAATTTTAGACTTGAAAAAAGTTTACAAATACATTACATGTTATTGTCATATTATCCATATGCAAAATAATGAAAAGCTTATAATAATATCTTGTGGTCCAGAGTGTGCTATTGCTTTTAAAAAAATGGTTACAAATCATTTGTATTAACATGTTCAGAAAATGTTCATAATCTTGATGAGTTCCCTGAGATCTCTCCTATTATGAAGCAGTTAAAATTGTGAAATTTATACATACAGCTGTAAAAATCTGAGCAGGCAGGCAGAGTGATAAAGAATTGTATGGAACTTAGATGCATTGTTTTATTTACAATTATTATAACATGGCTAACACCCAAAAGGGCTTTCTGACACTGCATTTTCTTAGTCCAGGGCTATCCATAGCCCTAGGCTTAGCCTTGGGCTAAGACCCCAAGCTTAGTTGATTTTCTGGGGATAACCTCACAACGTACGGGCTAACCCTGCTATGGAGCAGGGCCAGCAAGCCCTTGGCTAAAGTCAGGGTTAACCCACTTTGGAATGTGCCAGTTTGACACTTTTTTAGCCTGGGGACAACAGCACAGTGTGAAAAGCACTATTCACGTTGCTTGATTTGGGCTGCCTGTTTTATTATAGACATTATGACGCACGGACCTGTGTGCCACAGGACTTTACCAGACTAAATTAAACAGAAAAGAATTTAGACCAAAGACCATGTTAGTATAGCTGGAGATTATTTTTTAAACGGTGCTGAAACACTCCTCTGGAGGGAGTTTCTTTCTTGTTCTCTGCTTCCAAAAATACCTGTGTGCATGTGGATTAGGACTCAGTTCTCCATGCCTAGGAACCCAGAAGACTGACTGTTGCTCACTTGTCTTTTCATTGGAAAAGACAGAGTGAGGAACAGGAACCAGTCTGTCTACCAACCTGTGTCAACTAATCCAATCCAACAGCCACTAGCTGTTGTCGTCAGCATGAAAGTGTAAGGTCTCAAAAGAAACTGTATAACATCTAATGTAAGTCCTGTGTACCTTTCTGCTTTTGCCATTGTGAAAAAAATGCCTAGAGCTGTTATCACTGAGTAATAGTCATTCTTCTTCACAAGCCATTCTAGATGGCTGCTGCTGTGTTTCTCTGAACTGTGGCTGGTTTTCTATCCAACAAAAATCTAAGGAATCCTGCCTAGAACTTAAAATTTCTGCTGCTGATCTGAATTAAGAAGAGTCTAACTAGTCTCCACAGCAAAAATTGTGGACGTTATTAGCATTTTTGTGGAGGTTTCTGGCTCTATTCTGCTGAACTTTGGGCCTAGCAGGCCTGGATGACCATGCCACCCAAAGCTTCTAACCACACCACTGAGGAATATGTCACCATTACTCAAGTACGTGAATTGCTGGACCAACAAAAAGACTTTTACAGGACTTTGCTTGAACAACAGGAAAAAAGCTTCAAAACCTGTGTTCAGATCATAGTGGACTCTTCAAACAGGAGGACTGATGATCTGTCGAAGCAAGTCTATGGTCTCAAGGTGAGTCTGGAAATGACTCAAAAGGAATTTGATGATTTTAAAGTCTCATGTAAACCTTGGTCAAAGAACTGTATGGAAACCAGGACAGACTTGGACACAATTTGCAAAAGCATGATTTCAATCTCAGACAAGACAGAATATCTGGAGGGCCAGTCATGACGCCAAAATATTGTTGTAAATGGCATTAAAGAGTCTGGGAACGAAAAGGTGTCGGAATCTGAAGAAAAAGTGGGAAAATTGCTCAGTGAAAAACTACAACTGGACCACTTGAAAATAGAGCTGGATTGGGCTCATAGGACTGGGAAGCCAATGGCAGCATCAGAAAAGCCACGACCCATTGTGGTCAGATTTCTGCGGCTAAAGGACAAACTTGCTGTTCTGGATAGAGCAAAAAACTTGAAGGGCTCTGGCATCTTCATTAATGAGGAATTCCCTGAAGCCGTCCGGCAAAGAAGGAAAGAACTACTCCCAGCAATGAAGGCAGCTCGAGAGAGAGGTGACATTGCATATTTGAGATATGACAAACTTATTGTCCATCCACCCACCCAAAACCCACCACATCAAAGAAAAGCCAACGCTCAGAGTGTGGCTCATTAGTCTCCACCATCAGACATTTTATACTGTGTTTTGATTACTTAACTATATACCCAGAGCACATTATTCCTTACACACACTATGGACTACAACAAACCTGATTTTGAAGGCCAGATTTTTAAGCCCTTTGATCCCTCTACTATTGACCCTTACAATTTTGATGTTGACCCAGACCTACATTTTTTTTCATCATTTGATGCCTCTAACATTTGTCATTTTTATAATGACACTCAATTTAATGACTTGTGTGTTTCTATGCCTCCTAATATATTCTCTACTTTTCATCTGAATATCAGAAGTCTTTCCAGCAACTATGACAAATTCATTCATTATCTATCTTCACTTAAACATGATTTTTCTGTTATTGCTTTATCAGAAACATGGCTTACAGAGGACTCTAGAGACATTTTTAAATTACCTAAATACAATTCGGTTCACTATGTAAGAGAGAATAGATCGGGAGGCAGAGTATCTCTATATATCAGTGATGACTGTGAATTTAAAATTAGGGATGATCTCACTCTAAAGTCTGATGGGGCTGAGGTGGAATCTGTTTTTGTAGAGCTCTCTGGTGTCTCTGGTGGAAAGAATGTTGTTGTTGGTGTTATTTATCGCCCACCTGACTCTTTCATCAAAGATTCTAATGAAAGTTTGTCAAAATCTCTTGATCTGATAAACAATGAGGATAAACTTTGTTACATTTTAGGAAATTTTAATATAAATCTCTTTAATTATAAATCAGATTCCCTTACTGGGGATTTTCTCAATATTCTTTATTCTAGTTACTTTTTCCCTCTTATTCATCAATCTACACGAGTTAAAGAAAATTCAGCAACTTTGATTGATAACATCTTAACTAACTCTTTGAGTGAAGGAATGAAATCTGGGGTCTTGTATTTAGACTTGTCAGACCATTTCCCCATTTTCCAGTACTCCTTAATCAAGGTTAATAGGGCTAAACATACCAAGAAAACAATGCACAAAAGAATTATGAGCAAGTCAAATATCACAAAATTTAAAGACAAGCTCGCCAGTATTTCATGGGATGGCCTATATGAGGAAAACAATGCTGAGTTTGCATATCAACATTTTATGAAAGTTATTAGTTTTAGTTTTAATGAATGTTTTCAAATTGGAAATTCTGCTAGGAAATGCAATCAAGACTTCAGTAAGCCTTGGTTTACAGTTGATTTGATGAAGCTGTTGAGGAAAAAGAATAAACTATACAGAAAACATATCTCAAATCCTACTCCTCTTATCCATGGTGTTTATAAATCCTATAGAAATAAATTCTATTAGATCTGCAAAAAAGAAATATTTCAGTGAAAAATTTAAGAGATGTTCAAAGGATATTAAAACCACATGGAAAGTGATAAATCAGTTGTTGCAAAGAGAAAAAACTGCCCCAGAGCTACCTTCAGTCTTTTTGGATGGTGAGAATCCTCTAAAAAATCCATTTGATATAGCTCAAAAATGTAATGATTTTTTTGTTAATATTGGTTATGAATTAGCTAACAAAATATCTGCATGTCATGGTAATCCACTGGATTTTATTCCGAGACATTTTCCAATTATTTCTTCTTTTGAGTCCCCTGATACCCAAGAAATAAGTGACATAATTGATGATCTAAAAACATCTTCAGCCGGTCATGACAATATTACTGCATTTCTTGTCAAACAAGTGAAACAGTCAATACTGCAGCCACTTGCTCACATTTTTTCTCTGTCCTTGAAAACAGGCGTTGTACCAGAGGATTTAAAAGTTGCCAAAGTTATTCCTCTGTTTAAGGCTGGTGATCCATGTTGTTTTAATAACTATAGACCCATATCTATTTTGCCATGTTTTTCAAAAAGATTAGAAAAAATTATTTACAAAAGGATTCTTATTCATTTAGATTCTAATTCAATTCTTTACAAACACCAGTATGGTTTCCGGAAAAAAAACAGTCCACTTATATGGCTCTGCTTCACCGGATTGACAAAGTTACTTCTGCACTTGAAAATAAAGAGTTTACTTGTAGTATTTTCTTAGACTTTTCAAAAGCTTTTGATACAGTAAATCATCATATTTTACTGGAAAAGATGTATAAATACGGTTTTCATGACACTACATACAAATGGTTAAAAAATTATGTTTCCAACAGAAGACAGTTTGTTTGTGTTACGGGTTGCTATTCGAACAAAGCCAGACTACTTTGTGGGGTTCCACAGGGATCCATTCTGGGACCATTATTATTCCTTATATACATTAATGATTTGTCTAATGTCTCTAATATCTTTTCTTCAATAATGTTTGCAGATGATACAACTCTAGTTCTCTCTCATTCAAATTTCAGTTCACTGATTAAGGATGCTAATGTTGGTTTAACTGCCTATGCTACATGGTTCAGATTAAATAAATTATCTTTGAATATAAAAAAATCTAACTTTATCATTTTCAGTGGAAAAAAATCACATCCCAGGGACTTATCTAAAATTACAATTGAGTCAGTTGAGATGCCTCAAGTGTCTTCTACAAGATTCCTGGGAATTATTGTTGATGAGAGTTTGAGTTGGAGAGAACAAACTGACTGGGTTAGCAGAAAAATAAATAAATCTATTGGTATAATAAGGAGGGTCAGTTATCTTGTCACCACAAACTGTCTCCTTACTCTTTATTACAGTTTAATTTATCCCTATCTTTTATATTGTAATATAGTTTGGGCGAGTACTTTTCCTAGTACTCTCTACAAAATCTTGGTCCTCCAGAAACGTTTTGTTAGAATTGCAACTCGATCAGAGTCTCACATCCCATCGACTCCTTTATTTCAAAAACTACAAATTCTTACTATTTACGACATCAATATTTCTCAAATATGTGTTTTTATTTATAAGATCCATTCAAGTGAAGGGAATATTCCTGAGCATTTCAAGACTTATTTTAAAGCAAATTCACAGGTCCATTCCTTCTCAACGCGTCAATCTTCAGATCTTCATCTTCCTAAATTTCTTACTAGTAGAGGTCAATTTTCAATAAGATTTAGGGGTACCAAATTATGGAATGGCTTTTCCCATCTGGCAAAGAACTGTTCCTCCATAACATGCTATAAAAGAAACTTAAAAGATAATTTAATGGTTGCTTTGTAATTGCTTTTTTTTTTCATGTATTGTTGTTCATTTTTTACACATTGTCCATTTACATATTATATACTCACTTTCTCTGCTTTTATATCGATGTTATTATCTTTTGTTATTATATGTAATTTGTTACTATTAACTTGTTATTACTTTATGTAGTTTTTATTTTTTATTTTTTGTATGTTAATTTTGTGTTTCCTTATAATATTGTGAAATTTTAACATTATTTAGGTGGAGGCTTCAAATAAGCCCACTGGGTTTTCTGCCTCTTCCTGCACTGTATGTTATTTGTATTCTTTGTCAGTATTTGTGTATTTTTTTAATTGTGCTAAATAAATAAAAAAAAAAAAAAAAAAAAAATCAATATCCAGATGCTCTGACATCTGAACTGCTAAACATGATCCTCGTATTAATATGAAAAGTTGAAATGAACACCTGTGAATAACTAATATATAAGATTCTCACCTAACTGAGTCAGCATGGAAAACTGATAGGATACCAAAATTAGCTATTTCGCTAAAGCTATTTCAATTTTAGTTCTCTCTGTGGATGTCTTCCTCTCCCCTCGCCTGCTTCATATTGTTACTATACAAACACACTAACACTCTCTACAGAGTTTGTTTCTAAGTGTGATTTCCCTTTGTGTCACTAGCTACATTATAGTCCGTGGGACACTGAGACAGGAGCAGTGGGCAGAGAGAAAACAAATAACATGATTATCTTTCACAACATTCAGGTGTTTACAGAATTTGGATATATGCTGTAGTATGTAGATTGGTAAAACCTTAACGTCCAATTACAATATACAATTCTATCACAACATCATTGGGAAGAATTAGGAGGGACCTATAGGGGATGTTTTTTTGCCAGCAAAAAAGTTGGGGGCTTTGGATGCAGGAAAAGTGGAGAGTAATTTACCATTGTTCATTTGCAGATACAACCAACATTATATAATATATCATACTGTACCAAAATCTTATTATTTCCTCACTCCTTACAGTATGGGAAAGCTTGGCATGCAGTTAAATGAAAGACTGATCAAAGAGCTCACCACTGCCCAACACTCACTTGCCTTTCATCTAAATATTTATCAAACTGAGTCTAAAAGACAGCACATCCATTAAAAGGCTCAACCAGTCAGTGACACGAAGGTCCTATTATTTCTTCCCACAGACCATTTGAGAGGACTGATGAACGACAACAGATGAGATGAGGAGAAAGGAGGAGGCTGCTGCTATTCAGGGCCTACCTTCAATGGTTTTGATGTGATATGAAGTCATCTAATTTACAGCTACCTCAGTCTGTGCCTGTGCAGCTGAACCAATCAGAGTAAAAGAAAAGTGGAGATCCGAAAAGTCCTTTAATAAAGTCATAAGAAAGTCTCCAGCTACCAAATTAGATCTGTAAGGTTGGATGGAGACAGAGAGGAGGTGGGATAGATAGATAGAGAGAGAGAGAGAGAGAATTTAGAATTTAAAAACGACCTTTATTTCAGATTTATCCAGTCAACATAAATCCTCTCCCGTCACAAAACTAATTCATCCAAAGACCAACAAAAAACAAAACACTGAAACAACGAAAAGAGAAGTTAAAAGTTGAGAACCAAACAATCGTCCTTGACTGAACACAACACGTCTTTCACAGCCCACATTTCCACAAACATGTCCGTTTTCTTAACCAGGCTGTAGAAAGCAAAGTCCACTCTGAGCCTAGCTGCCAGCTGCCCGCTCAGCACCGGCACTACGTCCTCAGACCCCTCCCCCTTTACACGGTTCTTCCTGGCCTTCCATATTGTTAGTTTGGCCAGACCAGAGATGAAGTTTATCAGAGTGTGTACTATCTTCTTCTGTGCAGAGTAGCGTGGACCGTAAATGAAGAGACTAAAAGAAAAGTGTTCTCCTAAACCCTAAAACCATGACCGTAACCTGTTGAAGAGCGGACTCAGCCTGGAACACTCAACAAAGAGATGCTGGATGGTTTCAGTCTGCTGACAGAAGGGGCAGCTGTCCCCTGTGCTAGGATCGAGGTGCACCAGATACCTGTTCGTAGCTATGGCCCCATGTATGTTTGTCAACGGGGGGTTTGTACAGGGACCGCCAACAGCCCCCCGGGGAAGATCCCCTGCCAAAAAACTCTATCCACCTCGACACCTTCACCCCTGCCAGAGAGCGTAAGTTTAAAACCTTCACAGGAGAGAAAGAGAGAGTGAGAGAGAGAGACAGAGAGAGAGAGAGAGAGAGTGAGAGAGAGAGAGACAGAGAGAGAGAGAATCTGGCTCTAAATCGACCCTACACCACAGCAGAGTACCTGAGCACGGTGACTGATCTTCAGCTAAAACGAACCTTGACAAAGTACAGACTGAGTGAACACAGCCTTGCTATTGAAACAGGGAGGCACCGGAAAACCTGGCTCCCTGCAGAGCAGAGGCTGTGCTGTCACTGCAGTCTAAATGAACCTGAAACAGAATTACACTTCCTCACCAAATGTGAAAAATTTAAGTATATTAGAGAGATATATTTCCCTAAATTTGAAATGCTAACAAAAGGTTATTTCTTTAAACTATCCAATGAGGAAAAACTGCCTATCCTACTAGGGGAAGAATCAAAGAGCAGCACATTAGCAGCAGTCTATGTTTCTGCCTGCCACACACTGAGAGACAGCCAGGGACACACACAGACTATCAGCTGACACACACATTTATTGTTTGTTATATTGTAGCCTTTTAATGACTTTAAATGATATTTTTAGTTGACACAAATTGAGTGATTTACTGTAATAAAAAAAAAAAATATTTATTTATTTATTTTTTAATTTTTACCGATTACCTATGAATTCATTGTAAATACTGTTTTCCTTTATTGTAAATACTGCTTCCTTTATTGTCATTATTATAACTTGCAATGCTTGCTGTGGCAATATGTACAATGTTACGTCATGCCAATAAAGCCATTTTGAATTGAATTTGAATTGAATTGAGAGAGAGAGAGAGAGAGAAAGAGAGAGAGAGAGAGAGAGAGTTTAGGCTCTGCAGAGTTGATCAGGAGACAAATTCTTAATGCTAGCCAGCAATTACGAATCATTACAGCTGATACGGACAATTCCTCATTTTCTGCCCTTAGTCTAATAGTTTAATTGGCAGTTAGAGGACGACCGCACAGCACAAACAGCAAACCACAACACTGGCAGAATCCGAGCAGGGGAGTGAGTTGCTCTGATCTCAGGATCCAGTAAAGGAATGTCAAGCATCCTTTCTGTCAAAAAATCAGATACATCATCAGATATACCCATATGTTTAACTATCTTACTAGGTATTGATGATTTTGATTTCTTACTCTTTGATTTGAGCAAACTCTAAGTAGCTGTAAGTTAAGTCAATTACTTCACTTTTCACAGTTAAGATAGCTTTGTACAAATTGTTAATAGTATTGGCCGTTTATATATACATGTACATATATATATATATATATATATATATATATATATATATAATTATAGTATGATAATATGTTATATATATATATATATATATATTATATATATATGTCTGTTAATATATATATATATTTATATATATATATATATATCTCTCTATATCTCTCTCTCTATATGTCATCTATGTCTCTCTATCTATGTCTATCTATGTCTCTCTATCTATATCTATATCTATCATCTCTATATATCTCTCCTATCCTATCTTATACTCTCTCATCTCTCTATATCTCTCTCTCTCTATCTCATATTGTCTCTGTGTCTATCTCTCTTGTTCTGTTGTCTCTCTATCTATCTCTTCTGTTCCTGTGTTCTCTCTCTCTCTCTCCTGTGTGTGTATCTCTCTCTTCTCTTCTTGTCTCTATCTCTCTCTCTCTCTTCTCTCTCTATCTCTCATCTCTCTCTATCTCTCTCTCTACTCTCTCCCCCCCCTCTCCTCTTCTCTCCCTAATCATATCTCTCTCTCTCTCTCTCTCTCTGTCTGTGCTCTCCCTTTCTCTCCTCTCTTCTCTCTCTCCCTATCTCCTTCTCTCTCCTCTCTTCTCTCTCTCTATCTCTTCTATTAATCTTCTGTCTTTCTCTGTCTATCTCCCTCATCTATCTATCTCTCCTATCTCTCTCTCTCCTTCTATCTATCTTCTATACTTCTGCTGTGTGTTCTATATATGTTATCTGTGTGTTTATATATATCTGTTTGTGTCTCTCTCTCTTTCTCTGCTCCTTCTCTTCCGCTATATATCTCTATATCTCTATCTATCTTCTCTCTATCTCTCTTCTCTGTCTTCTCTCATCTCTCTATTTTATCTCTCTATCTCCCTCTCTGTTGTCTTCTATATTGTGTCTCTCCTTGTCTCTTCTGTGTCTTGTGTGTCTCTGTCCTCTCTTCTTATCTTTATATTTCTCTCTCTGTTCTTTCTCTCTCTCTCTCTTCTCTCTCTTCCTCTCCCTATCTCTCTCTGTCTCTCTGTCTCTCTCTGTTCATTGTCTGTCTCTCTCTGTATGTGTCTGTCTCTCTATTCTCTCTCTCCTCTCTCTCTCTCTCTTCTCATGTTCTCTTTCTCTCTCTCTCTTATGCTTCTCTGTTGTCTCTCTCTCTGCTCTGTCTCTCTACTCTCTCTCTATCTATCTCTCTTCTATGTCTCTCTCTCTGTCTATCTCTCTCTCTATCTCTATATTCTATGTATCTCGATAACAAGTAGAGATGCCACAGACATGACACAGGTTGCTGCAAACTGCCACAGACAGCCACTGCGATGCCACTACGTGCCGATGCCGGGTGCCAGTAGATGCCACGGACATGCCACAGGCTGCTACTCTTGTGCCACTACCTGCCAATGCCACTGGGAGGATCTCGGTGCTGTTGCTTTGACTTGTACTTGGACAATGGATAATGTGGACACTCCATTCTCCAGTACTAGTGTTGACAGATAGAATTAATAAAATATACATGTAAATGTAGTTAAGCACTCATGTCTCAACTTTTCTTTTGTGTGACAAATTATCTTGTGTATCTCTTTGCTCTTTTGTCTAGGACCACTGCCAGATCCAAATATGATGGCATCTGGAGGAAAATTACGCCAGGTACAACCCCAGCCTCTCATGGCTGTTGTTTTCGATGGGCTTTGTGAGATGGAGCTGACACCAATCAAATTTGGGTCTGTCCCCCGTGGATCCCCCCTGTCCTATCACTGTCCACCCAAGAAGTCCAGTGACCTCATCATACACCACATGGCTCCAGAATTTCCATCCCTTCCGCTGATGCAGCACACCTTGCATTGTACCTTGCATTTTGTCCCATCACTACACCAGCAAATGCATCTCGAGTCTCTTCAAGTGTCACCAGAGCTGTCCGGCAAGATAGAGGAAGAAACCCGGCAGCAGTCCAAATGTCCTGCGTGGACACAACTACGGCGACCAAGGCTGACTGCCAGTCGTTTTCGGGACACTTGCAGTAGTAGGGCAGGTAGTGCTGAGCAGGAGTCTGCAGCTGTTCACATGATCAGAGGCTCCACAATGCAAACAGCTGCGATGAAGCGTGGTCTGCTGGTGGAGCGTGAAGTGCTGGCAAACTATGCTGAATTAATACAAAGTAATGTGTTACCAGCAGGTTTCGTCATTCACCCTGATGCACCACATCTCGGGGCCAGTCCAGACGGTCGGGTGTATGATCCTACAGAGTCACCTCCTTTTGGCCTGGTTGAGGTGAAGAGCAGCACAAAAAACGATCCTTCTCAGGTTGCTCACCTCAAGGTGCAGGAAGGCCACGCCAGTCTGAGACGTACACATAAGTACTACTGGCAGGTTCAGGGCCAACTGGCAATCACAGGACTGGCATGGTGTGACTTTGTTACCGATACACTATCAAATTTAACTGTGGAAAGAATTTGGCGTGATGATTCATTCATAGCGGAAATGAAAGAGAAGTTAGATATATATTACTATGGCACGTACATGAATGCATACCTTGAATTCCACTAATCTTGTCTTTACCAATCAGTTTTGCCTTCTGTTTTATTGAAAATGTTATTGTTATTGACTGAATCAGTTTAATGTTCGTTATTGTTATTGATTGAATCAGTTGAATGTTATTGATTGAATCAGTTGAATGTTTGTTATTGACTGAATCAGTTGTTATTAATCAGTTATTAATCAGTTGATTAGATTAGATTAAACTTTATTGCCATTGTGCAGAGTACAAGCACAAAGGTGTCTAACCAGAAGTGCAAAAAAGCAGAAAAGTGCAATGTGATATACAGTATGTGCATACAGGTGGTGCATAGGCAGGACAAGAAATATAGTGCAGTGTAGACAGTAGTATACAGAAGGTGGTCTAGAGTATAAAGTAACTATAAATGTGTTACATATACAAACAACAAAAATAAAGGATGCATAATTTTGAACAAAATTGTTTTAATTGTTCATCTAATGTTTTAGTGAAATCAGTCACATTTCAATAGAAAAAATATTAAGAATATAACAATTACATTTAATTTGATGTTAAAGAATGTGTGAACACTAAATTATTTACACATTATTTATACATTATTTAAATACAAAACATTAATTCATTCACTCTTCAAAACAAAAAGGTCCTTGATAATTTGCAAGAACACAGCAGTTAAGCCAGATCTGATTCACACTGCCAATCAGTGTGAGTGGCACGGGAGAGTCCCAGATGTGGAAGGACTTTACCCTACCGATCACTCTCTCCACAATGATTCTGAGGCGGGCAATGGCTTGGGTTTGTTCTGTTTCCTCCTTGCTGAATTGAGCTGAACGCTTGAAAGGTGGAATGATGAGCTTAGCTCCAACATCAGCAAGGAGGTCTTGAATGAGGAACCCTTTGTCCGCCATGATTTCGTCTCCTGGCTCCAGCAAGGGAAGGACTCCACTGATCCTGGTGATCTCCTTATCTGAGATGCACCCAGTGTACAGGGGGGAGACAAATGTCACCAAACCATTGGGAGCAACTCCAATCAGCCCTTTTAATGTTGTCCTGTTTTTGTAGTTGGAAAATGTCTCTGACTGTAAGGTCAGGGATGAGGCTGTCTCCAGGGCAATTTCTGTGCAGTCCAGTATCACTCTGACATTGGGATAGTACCTCTGGAATTTTGGGGGCATAGTGGACTTAACCTTTTCCCTGCTTATCCAGATGGGAAGTGAGCCCAGCATCAGGAAGAGATAATTTGCCCAGGTGATGGTAACCCTGCTGACCCTGGCAATGCTCACATCAAACATGTCAGCAATGAGCTGCTCCTTCATGCCAACAGCAACCCGCATGGAGTACATCAGGAACTCATCGATTAATGGCATGCTGCGTGGTGGGCTGGGATCTTGGCAGCCTTCCTCACCTGCCCTCTTTGCCTTGGTCCAGTACACCAGTCTAAGTGCAGATGGTGCAATCGACTCCCAAAAGATAGTAAAAACCCTCTCGGATGGAAATTTTGTGTAGAAACGAATTTGGTCGTCCGATGAACAGTATCGGCTGAAGAGAGTAGGGGGTGGTAGGTCAGTCTTTTGCAACCTGGCTTCTAAGTCATGGATGTAATCCAACGCCTCATCCAGAGCACCTGTAAAGATAAAGAAATTAAAAAACAGTCTTAACATATTTATGATACCTTTCAACACAACTCAGAGCAGTAATCACATGTCGTGTCAAATTGAAATGTTGCACGAGCATCTTGCTTCAGTAACGTTACATTTAAAATTCGTCAACAGGCTATGTTACAGAGCTACAGATGTAGGCTAACGTTAGTTGAATTTCAAGATATAGACATACCGTATATTACCATATAATAGACGGGTTTCAATTAACCGCCGGTTCCCCTTTAAACGCCGGGTGCAGGTGTATATTTTGGTAAATAACTGCCGGTTCCAAATAAATGCCGGGTCCAAAAATCAAAGAATAAGGCGTGACCAATGACGCGGAACGTTTTTCTTCTTCGCCTTTTCAAGTGATAGTGAGTTTGTCTGTTTGTGTGTGGAAAAAGAGAGAGTGTGTGTGAGTATAACAGTAAATGTTATAATTATTTTAATATATGTTTTTGGGATATTGTGCTTTAAGGTGTGTGGCCTGACAGTGGCAGCTAATGGCAGTGAGGACCATTTGATCCTCTGTTTCAAAGAAGGGGAGCCATGTGCAGCAGGAAGAGAGATGTTGGCTCAGGCAAGACAAGGGGAGCAGGAGGATAATGGAGAAGCTGAGCGGCAGGAGGAAGATGAGGGTGAAGAGTTCGAAAATGAACTGGTAGTTGGGGATAATGATGAGGAGGAGGAGGAGGAGGTGGAGGTGGATAGTAATGAGATGGATGCTGATGAAGAGGATACGTGAGAGGATGGACATGAACTTGGTCTAACAGTTGTCTTGTTGTCTTACTCAGGTTGCCTTCCTTCATGATTTTATATTCATGTAGGGCCTACATGTTATATTTTCTGTGTGTTTCAAACAACAAGTTGCTGATATAGAGGTCATTATTATTCAGTATTTGGCCTTATATTGTCTACCTTCCTCATTCAGCAATCTTTTACTGGTTTGAGGTTTAATTGAGTTTGTATGAGAGTGTTGTATTGACAAAAGTAGAAAAAAGTGTAACTACAGTGCTGTAATCATACTTTTAAAAAATGTAAATGTTGTAGTCATACTGGTTTAATAAAAGAATTTGAGTAAATGACCATATTTTCCTAGTTTTTCTGAGCAAGATTTTTGTAAGGAAGGAATTAAACGCCTGTCCCAAATTGCCGCCTGGTCCCAAATAAACGGCTGGTCTGTCAGGTGATTGAAACAAATTATTATTATTATACTATTATTTGGTAATTTACGGTATGAGGTTGTTCAGTTATAAATGCATTTATCCATTAACGGTACACATAGTTGACTAGCGTTAACTTAGCCTACTAAACACATTATGAACAATCTTACCTGCAGGTGGGTGTGTCACGTAGTCGTGATCCATCCTTGCCGCCTTAGCCTTAGCCGTAACCACCATGTCACTATCTTCACAGCATAGTTGGACAGACTGACGTTTGGAGGTTCTGTCATATACGGACTCCCTTCTCAAAGGAGCAGTAAAATTGTTCCAAGGGAACAGGCTAGGGACAACATCACTCTTCAGGCGACGAACGACGCAGCCACCAACGTAATCATCCGTAGCGAAGTGCCGGCTGCAGACATAAGTGCTCCCTCTTTTTACAGTGAACATATTCCCTTCCTCTCTTCGGATCGCCTGGATCCATTTGGGTTTGAGGTTCGGATCCACAGGAAAAGAATGAAAAGATAGGTAGGGCTGTTTTTGGGTGGAAGACGAACAGCCTGGAACACAACAGAAATTGCGACTCTTCGACTTCGCCATTTTCCGTATTTGCCGCTAGCCCGGTACGATAACCGGAAGTTCTACTACGCTACAATGACGTATTTCCGTTCGACAAATGTGGAAGTGCGTAAAGGGTCTATTCACTCAATGCATTCAGGATTTTTTCATGCTGATCTATGATTGGCTAACACACGTAAAATGACGCGCTAAGGGAGGACGTCCTCCCTTACCAATCAGCAACCAGAATACAAAAGTGACAGCAGGTTGGTCCATTAACAGTTCCCAAATTTCATTCTCACGTTTATACAGCCGTAAACAAAAAATACTTCTATGTACGGTATTAACCCGAATATAGTACGAGTTTTGTTTTTTTTTCGATTAAAATTATGTGAAAAAGTGGGGTCGTCTTATAATCGGGGTCTAACCGTTGACACATGCTGATAGTTGTCTGGGTCGCTACGCGGCCGCAACGGCAGAGGGCGCCAGCTTATTGTAGAGACGTCACTGACACTGTGGCTGCGGTTATCTGTCAATCACAGCGGAGAAGAAGTGACAGGAGATGAAAAATGGAGAGACGCAGTGATTTTACGGAGCAAAGTGGATCAAGTGTGGCAAGTTAACAGACATCTGAGGCGGAGCTATGATGCTGATTTTAAGATAATGGTGATCAATGCAGCGGAGGTGCCAAACAACTGTCAGCCAGCCAAGAAATATGGAGTTACGGAGTGTAACGTCTGAAGATGGCGGGTCCAAAAAGATCGTCTGAAAACGCTAACAGTAAGAGAAAAGCTTATCGTGGTCCTCTAAGCGGCTGCTTCCAAGAGATTGACAGGAAGGTGTGTGAGTTTGTTACTGAGAAACACATTTTGAATATCAGAGTCTTTTCCTGAAGATTAGTCTTGAAAAGAGGGGTCGTCTTATTATCAGGGTCGTCCTATATTCGGGTCAATATGGTATTTTACAGCTTTCACTGCCCGCCATGCTCGGACAAGAAATATGGAGTTTTCAGCGATATTGGAATCGGTTTCAAAGGAAATATAAGCACATTTCTGAAAGAAAAAAAACTGTTGGGAGAAATCAGAGCGAAGCAGTCAGAAAAATAATTCATAGTTTTCGTTTCGTTCGTCCTGCTGGAGGACGTAACGTTAGCGGCACGACCGGGCGATTGTGATGAGTGATGTGTGTGATGTCCGTGATGTCCTGAAGTATGTACATTGATTGCTGTGGTAGCACAGTGAGTAGAGCAGGTGACTGCGGATCAAATTCCGGAAGGGGTATACAGTGGTATTTTTTTGTCTTGTATATTAGCCATTTAATAAAATGTTTTTTAAAGAACTCTTATAAGTCATTGTTTTATTGCTTAGTTTTCATTAAATATAAGAAAGTAGGGATAAGTAGTTGACTTGTAGGCTATGAAATAACATGACACTGTGGAATGGTCTTCCTCCTGTCCTCCTCAATTCACCAGCCGCCACTGATATACAGTATATATATATATATATATATATATACATATATGTGTGTATATATATATATATATATATATATATATATACATATATATATATATATATATATATATATACAGTATATACAGTATATACATATATATACATATACATATATATACATATATATACACACAACAAAGTGGTGGAAAAAAGTTTTCGGACACCCTTAAAATTTTACACAATCTCAAATGTTATCATGAAATATTTGTTCCAGTTCCTGGCTGTCCAGTTCTTGTGTGCTTGGGCCCAACGACGCCGGGTTAACCTTTGTCTCTCATTGATCAGGGGTTTCTTGACAACCTTGTAGAACCTTAAGCCATGATCTAAAAGTCGGCCACGTACAGTGCGGGTGGAACACTGGACACCGGTTTGGTTCGACCACTGATGCTGAAGCTCCTGTGATGTCATTCGGCGGTTTTCCCTGCACATGCGATTCAGGATGCGGTCATTTCTTGCTGAAGAAACCCTTGGACGCCCAGATCTTGGTCTGTCTTCCAAGCTGTTGGTTTGTCTGTATTTCTGCAGAGTGTATCCAACTGCTGAAGGACTGCATCTGCACTTCCTGGCTATCTGGCAGCAGCTGTACCCTTCCTGGCTGAGAATCTGAATCTTCAGGCATGTTTCCTGCGTTAGGTTCCTTGTCTTAGCCATTTTTGTCTCTGGAGAACTTTCAAATGTGCTGGCTTTATATAGACACTATGCTGGGCAAAAAAAAATTGTGTCTTTTAATAAAAAGCATGACTTTCATTAGTGGATCACTGGTACCAAAATTACCCAATACTCAAAATGTCTTATGTATTTTTATGGAACCAATCAATTTTAAGTTTCCAATGGCTTTTTTAGGATTTGTTTAGTATTTTAGTTGTGACTGTACTGAAAGAAATTGCACTTGAAGACCTAAAAGTGATTCTTAATCCAATATTTCACAAATGCATTTGGTGTCCGAAAACTTTTTTCCACCACTGTACATATATATATGTATATATACACACACACATCACACTACATTGCTCAATTTAAGATTGGCTGTATAAGAGCAGATAAATGCAGAGAAGAATATAAAGGAGTTGCCAATGAAAAACCCTACAAAATTATACACAATGTTACTGTTTTTGTAGAATATAGCTGTTCTGTGATGTCTGGCTCCACAGATACTGAGACCTGGTTACACTTGAGCCATGATATTTACTGCCCATGATTGTCCTGTCACATTGCATCAATATTGTAAATGTTACAAATCATCATATCACATACCATGCCATAGCTTAAAATTTCAGCAGCTAAAACCACAAATCTAGCCATGCAGGGCTGACATGTTTTCATTGTGCTTGGAAGTGTAGTGTTGTTGAGGAGGGAAAGGTCAACATCAATTTGTTGCCTCTTCAGTCGCTGCTTTATCTGGGACTCTCTTCCCAGGCCACAGCCAGATGATCGATGCCTTCGGGCTGGTCCAGGAAGGGCTTTATACTGTGTGTGTGTGTGTGTGTGTGTGTGTGTGTGTGTGTGTGTGTGTGTGTTGGTGCCAGCACAGGTCATTAGTGGGGTTAGACCAATATATGAGGCTGATACTGACTTGGCTCATCTCTGATTGAATAGATGTGATGCAGTTTGATTGATCACATAAATCATGATCATGACTACAATAAATTGTACATTTGTGGAATTGATCTTGACTGTACTGGCTGTCATTGGAAGCTCTTAACCTAAACTGATTTCTGTGCCACCTTATGATGATTGTTGCATTTCTTAAATGACTGGTTTCAAATCTTTACGTTTAAGCTAGTAATATTCCCTTATGTAGGGGGGAGTTGTGTCTCATGATTACTGAGGTAAATGCATAATATATTTTAATTGCCACAAAATAATATGACAACTTGGATTTCTTTATACTATTCTCTGTTAATAACTCAACCAAACATGTTAAAAAGAATGATGTATAACTCATAGATTCTGATTGAGTCATATGCCATTGCTCCATTTTAACTGCAGCCTAGATTAACCAAGTTTGAGCATGAAATTACACTAAAGTTGGACTTTAACAATCATTAAAGCAACACATGGTATCATGGAACCACCCTATAAATCAAGCACTTTGATTTGAATGCACAGTATGTACACAACAAGTCATTAGCTGTGTTGAGTTGGCCAGCTCTGAAGGAGAGAGTCAGGTGCAGAGCCAACACAAGTTACACTAGGCAAGAATTCCCTTCACTGGTGGTGATCATGTTATGGTTGAGTAGATGAGGGTGAACTGGAAACGCCCCAGGAATAATGCCCAGCAAGCCTGGTGGGCATTCAGCCGTTTTGCCAAGCAAAGATAGATAAGGTTGCGGTGGTCAGTCCAGACTAGGAAAGGAAGCGCAGCTCCCTCCAGCCAATGTCTCCATATCTGGTGAGTGAGGCTGACGGCCAGCAATTCTTGGTTCCCGACGTCATAATTACTCTCGGCGGAGGAGAGGCGATGAGAGAAGAAGGCACAGGGGTGAAGCCTCAGTCGACCATCGCTGGGACAGCACTGCTCCAACTCCGGTGTCCAAGGCATCGACCTCCACCACGTATTGAAATACAGGTCTGGATGCACGAGGCTGTGGAGAACAGCTCCTTTAAACGAACGAACACCATCTCAGCGTGGAGAAGATGGAGGCTTGATGAAGGGGAACAAACGCAGAGTGGTGGAGTCCTTCCTTGACTCTGCGCAGACAATCTGCTTAGGAGAGATGCATATGGCCAAGCTCCTCAGAAGACCAGGGGGATGCGTAGCAGCTGGGTAGGATGGGACAAATGACGGTGGTCTGGGTTGAGAAACGGCAAGAGGAGATCTATGGGCCTTCTCTCTAAGTCAATTGTCTCGTCTTATGGCTAAGGAAATTAGATCCTCTATTGAGGAGGTGTCGTTATGGGTAGCCAGCTCATCTTGAATGTTCTCAGCTAGACCCTGTGAAAACACCCCCTCGAGCGCAGCCTCATCCCACCCAGTCTCTGTTGCCAAAATCCTAAAACTCACAGCAAAATCTGCTACGGAATTAGCCCCCTGCTTAAGAGAGAGCTTAATCTTAATCTTAATCTTAAATAATCTTTATTAACTCAGCCGAAGATAAAATAAATGAGTAACAACAAGGGGACTGAGATCTTAAGGCAGCTACTGCCCACTGGGACCCCCTACCCCCCAGTAAACTCATAACAAAAGCGACCCTTGCTTTGTCAGTGGCTTAAGTGCTGGGCTGCTGATCAAACACAAGGGAGCACTGATGTAACAATTGCCCACACTGACCCAACTCACCATATCTAGTGGGTATGGGGATGAATGGTTGACGAGGGAGGGGACATCCATCAGAGCAGTTAGTGGAGCAGCATGTGGTGGAGGAGGACCATCTCTGGAGACGGCGACGGAAAGCTGAGTGTACACCTGGTCCAAACGATTTCCAAGGTTTGTGACACTGGCGGTTAGACCTCGAAGAGCCTCCATTACCTCGCAGAGGGACTGTTCATGGTTGCCAAGCATGATCTCCTGGGGTGAAATGTTTTGTAGATGTTCGGTCCCCGCTGGGTCCATCTTTGGCCAGATTATTCTGTTATGGTTGAGTTTTTGTGAACCCAAATGCAGAGACCGGAGACAGAGCTTGCGAGTTGAAAAGGTTTATTTCTTGGTGGTGCAGAGGTGGTTAGCAGGCGCAAAGTCCAGATCAGTAGAGACTGGCAGGCGGGCAGGCCAGGGGTCGGCCAGACAGGCGGCCAGACAGGTAGGCAGGCAGGCAGGCAGGCGGCCAGCCAGGCGGCCAGACAGATTAGGCAGGCAGGCAGGCAGGTCTCCTGGAGCCGACGAGAAAGAGTGCAGGAAGGTTGCAGGAAACAGAGCTGAGTAGCACCAAAGTTTTCTGCAGAGTGAGCCAAATAGGACGAGCGTTAGCAAAAAGGCAAAAACACAGGACGTGGAATGGTTGAATTTACGAAAGACACTCTGGCACAATGTGATCACCATTGGTTTGCGGAATAATCTGGCACTGGAGTTGTGGAGAGACCGGGGTAATATAGTTGGCAAGTGATAAGTAGATGATGAGAAAGTGCACCACTCCACTGCTGTGGCCACGCCCACAGCCACACACACACACACACACACACACACACACAGGGAAAGAGCAGGTGAGGGAGGATGTAGCAACTAATAATGTAAAAATGGCTAATAATGTAAAAACGGCTCATAATGTAATCATTTCCATGTAATAAAAGTTCATAATGTAATAATCGGCTCATAATGTAATAAATTCACAGATGCATAATGTAATAAGGGCTTAGCGCATAATGTAATAATGTAATAACTTATTACATTAATAGCCTTAATGATACCACTCATAATGTAATAATGTAATAACTTATTACATTAAGAGCCTTATTGATACCACTCATATTGTAATAACAGCTCATAATGTAATAACATCTCATATAGTGAGAAAAGTGTTGCATTATCATCATTGTTACTTGTGCCATCCTTGCAGGGGTGGAAGGAAACACTTTCACCTGTGTCTGTCCGTCAGCAAGATCACACATTTCTGCAAACATGGTGGAACATCAGCCAACTTAGATGCCATATACTGTACCTCTGCTCCAAATGAGCGGCAGGCCTCATAAAAAGGAAGAGAAGCTTAATTGTTTAACACATCAACCTCCATAGGTCAAATCCATGGTATAAAGGCCACAATTGCACACACTGACAACTAGAATGCACTTATGGGCAGAGGTCTGTTTTTGTGTTTGACTATGATTTGTACATAGGTGGCGCTACAGTAACCAACTCAAAAGCTGGAGCAGGAGAAGAGGTTGGACTAGGGAAGAAGGAGGGGGACTGTAGTTCACGTAGTTTAAAAGAGCATTTTCTTTGCTAATAACTAATATTAACGTCCAGGGGCGCCACCAGGGATTTTGGGCCCCATGAAAAGAAATCTAAGTGGGCCCTTGTATAGGCCAGCGAAAAACTTTGATGCCGTTTTTATATAAAACCATGCATTTTAATGATATTTTTGACTATCATTCCCATATTTGTGAAAGAACCTTGTAGTCCAGCATGCAGGTCTAATTTATCTCCACAACTGTTGACTCACAGGTGGTGGCATTGGATTTGGGGGGAAAAATACATATATGAGGCTATATGGTCGTTGCTATTTAATCTTCTGGTTTCCAGAAAATATAAACATTTCTCTGATTGTACTGAGAGTTGTATTGAGTCACACAGTCTGCATGCAGCAGAAATGTTCTCCTCTGTTCCTACTGCAAAGCAGGAAGCTGAGAGTCCCAAACTACTGACCAAACATTCTACTTTAGTGATAGCTGAATTTGAACTGTATCATATATAAACATGCATATGCTCTTTTTATTTAAAAAACAGTTTTTATTACATGAAAATCATTCTGAAATAAATATGGATTATAGGCTATTTTTATTTTATGGGGGGCTGACAGACAGCTGCTGCTGCTGCTGATGCACTAGAGACGTATCTGTTTGAAAGACATATTTATTTTAATTATACTCTGCCTCATTGATCATTATGTGAGAAAATAATTTATGTTTGAATTTCTGTCATTAATAAATATTTCCTTTTCTTTTTTGTAATGGTAAAAAGAGCAAGAGAGAGAGAAATCCCCATAGACTCCCTGCAATGATACTAACATGTCACTGAACACAGTATTGCTCACCTTCTTCACTGGGACAGGGAGGGACAGTTATGGGGAGACTGGGCTGCTGCTGGCTCATCTGTTGTTAAGTCTGCTAAAAGGAGCAGGGACAATGATTTAATATGAATATCTAGCTAAACGTTTCCCTGCACTGATTACATGTTGATGAAATGTAGGCTAACACTAGTCTGTAGCGAGCTAGCTTATTTCACTATGGACATTAAGCCAACAGGTTATCACTCACATACTGAAGGCTACCCACTAGGGCTGCACGATTCTGGAAAAAATGTGAATCACGATTTTTTTGCTTAGAATTGAGATCACGATTCTCTGGCACGATTTTTTCACAAAATGTTTATTGCACTGATGAGTAAAAAAACATTGTAGTATGGCAGAGGCATAAAGCAATGTTTTTTTTTTTGTTCAAGTTCTATCATTGGATGAGAAATGATTTTTACAAAAGAAAAACAAATAATAATTTGTCTCCAAGATGAGAGTGCATCCTTTAATCCCTCATGTTGTACAGTGTTTATTGGGGCCGTATCTTTGGCTAGGTGATATGTGATAGCTGCTTTGATCGGCTTTCTAAAACGGAGGCGTAATATTCATCGAGTAAACATGTGACGTGACATGAAGCCCGAAGTTGGGCTGGGAACAGTTGACAACAAATTTGTCTTCAAAATAAGAGCTTTACATTGCACCCCATTGTAGTTTAGAACTGGGTTCTTAGCGGGGGGCCTTTACTTTGAAAGTAGCGACCGCTTCTAGCTTGCGCTACAACAACAAGCTAACACAACGAAACCGCTAGAGATCCAGGAGACGCTAGCATCTCCCGGATCGCAGCGGCTGTCCAGTTGCTCAACTAGCAGGCGAGGTGGAAATAAGTGTACCCTCTGAGGCGGCAAATCGGCGGACCTAAACAGACTCTCAATTGGCCGCCCTCTGTCTAAAACCGTGGACCTAGCTGCCCAAAAGACGGGTAGATTGGCGGCTTGCTGCCCCGTCTAAAAACGGTCTCTCACTCACTCCTTCCAAACACTCAACTGCAGGGGGGCTTCCTCCACTGAATAACAGGTTGAGGGAGGAGGCAGCGGCAGTGCTGCGTTTGGGGGCGCTTCGAAAAGTCCGGGAGGAAAATAGGAGCATTTGTTTGTGATTCAGCCCGAGATATAAAATGCTCCAGAATCGCTATGTGTAGAAATAAGATCACGTGTATGTGTGAATCGAGATCGCGATTTTTTAACGATTTTTTGTGCAGCCCTACTATCCACCTTTCTTGGTGAAAAACTGGGTCACATATTGACACCCTGTCCTTTGTCTTTCCTCTTTCTCCTTCGTCTCTTTCCTTTTTTGAAAACCAGAGTTTGATTTAGGCAACATTTTGATCACTGTAGTTCTGGCGCATCTACTGACTGCAACTAAACACCGTCACTGATAAGTGCGCTTAGGCAGGACCAAACCATTTCACGCAGATATAGGGGGGTGGTCGGTCAATATGGATGTTTTTTTTGGTCAATATTATTTAACTTTTATTGCCAAAAAAGAGTAAAAACAAAGAGATCATTAATTTTATTATCATATTTGAAATATACTCAATGATGAATGGTTGAATAATTCTATATTCGTTTTTTTATGTACCTATTTTTTGGAATTGTCCTAACTTTTCCCCCTTATATGGCGCCCCTGTTAATGTCTGCAATAATACATTTAAAATTGTTCTTTTCAAATAAGTAAGTGAACAGTCTTTCCTTCCACACAACCTGACGAAGACCTTCCAGTCAAAATGTTGCCGTTTTTTATTGTTGGTCTTTCATGCCAATTTAATAAAGGCTTTTATTTTCCTAATACCTATGTGATAGAAGCAGCATAACTTTCCAACTTATAGACTTATCAATTGATAAGTATAGGTATAGTCACAGCGTGTTAAGTATAGTCACAGTCATGCGGTGGCAATGTAGTTATTAGCTTATAAGCTAAGAATAGCATTACCTCTGGTGTTTTGCATTTACACTTCAAAATTCATTAACATTTGTGAAGATTATCTGTCTGAGCTAAATGTGTCACTTGTGAAACTTGTGTTTGCTACGGATCTTGTTTTCTGCAATAATACAAACAAATTCTCCATTTTCTCAATTTATTCTCCAAATTCTATTGGCTTTTTGCACAACTCTACTCAGAAACGTGATTCCTAAATGGGTCTTCCGAAATTCAGCTAAACGCCTGAAATAAGGTCTGTGGCTAACACAAGGAATTTTCACATTTTGTTCTACAACATAAAATATGTCAGTTAATACCTCACCTTTGAATATAAAAGCATTTACGTGTCGTTAAAATATGGTGGTTGCTAACAAGTGGCTAAATGAGACTACAGATGTACAGATGTTGAGGGCATTAACGCTAATAATGCCAAACAAAGTCATCTTCTCACTATTTTGCGGACTTGAGTTGCAAATCAATCTAACCAACTTTCCAACTTCTAGACTGATCAGTTGATACTAAAGTATGTTATTATAGTCACAGAGAGGTAAAATGATGATAATGCAACAATTTTCTCACTATATGAGCTATTATTACATTATGAGCTGTTATTACATTATGAGCGGTATCAATAAGGCTCTTAATGTAATAAGTTATTACATTATTAAATTATGCGCAAAGCCCTTATTACATTATGCGTCCATGATTTTATAACATTATGAGCCGATTATTACATTATGAACTTTTATTACATTGAAATTATTACATTATTAGCCATTATTACATTATTAGTTGCTACAAAGGAGGGAGTAAAAAGGCTGCAATTCAACAGCCCCCTGCCCCTGTAACCCAGAAAGAGTGTCCCAGTATTCCAAAGAACAAGATGGATAAAGACATGTAATGATTTATATTGTACCCACACAGCAAATTGTTCACTAGCAATGGATTCATTGTTCTTTACTTGTTCTGTTGTATATAGGTGATGTGTATGTGTGTGTACATAAGGAGCTCCACAGAGCTGGTGAATCCCCTGTGACTACAGGATCCTGGGTGATTGACGATTAAAGCAGCCTGTGCTGTAGTGTAGAGAGGCGTCTGATCCCAGAACAATATGGGCCAGACCTCAGATAAAGCTGCTTGTTGACTTTACGAGGCTGTCTGCCTTTGATTACACCTCCCCACCCACCTGCTATAATTTCCGATGGCAGCAGAAGACATAAAGCTATTGTTCTTACTGCTCGCTGTCGAGGAGACTGCTTATACTAAATGTAAAATATGGCAGGGTTTATGACGAGGAGCAGCCAGTGTACATGTCCTGTGTAGCTGCTGTAACTCTTACATATTGTTCCACTACATCTTGAAAAGGCACTGGCTGAGATCACAATTACCTAAAGCCACAAAATAAATTCAAAGGAAAGACTTCTTTTTTTCCACTAAAACTTTTATAACATTTAAAATTTACTGGAGGAGGAGAATTACAGAGCAAGAACAGGAGTAAAATGAGGCCATCATTTAAAGAGAGAAATGTGCAGGTACAATTCATTACACGTGGATTCAGGCGTAGACATCTCAGTATTGAAACAAAAAGGAGAAATGAGAAATATGATAAAATATGATTAAAAAAAATGCATCAAACAGAGGCTGTTTTTGAGAGTAACAGTTCCATTGTATCCAGTACTTTTAATTCAGAGGGTGCAAGTCATCTTTTCTACTGTGTAGATAGTCTATGAAATATCAGGTGTTAGGCTAATGCCACAGTTTGGATATACAAATATCAGACTGTGGTTATCACTTTACCACAAGCCAAATCTCAAAAACACAAAGAGACAAACAAATAATCAATACTCATGACCCGTACCTGCACAATATATTGGTGTTACTCCTACAACATCATAATAACGCTGCTAGGGCTATCATTGCAACTGACCAATCACATGTCTATTATGTCATAGCTGTGCAACTAGAAAGATATGCAAATAGGAGAAGTTTCCTTCAAGTCAAGTCAAGTCAAATTTATTATCCCATGGAGGGAAATTAAGTTGCAGCCTGGTATTAAGAAACACACAACCAACAACACAACACACAAGATAATAAATAGCAATGGAGACAGCATTACAACACAGATAGACAAGGACGAGTACATGAAATAAAGTACAGTGCAGGATAACTACATGGTGCTCAACCAGTGTGCTAAAGAACCATGACTCTTGGTCTTCCTTTCCTGGGGAAGTCCTCATGTGAGCCAGTTTCATCGTAGCGCTCGATGGTTTTTGCAACTGCACTTTGGGACACATTCAACGTTTTTTTCAATTTTCCAGACTGACTGACCTTCAGTTCTTAAAGTAATGATAGACTGTCGTTTCTCTTTACTTAGCTGATTGGTTCTTGCCATAATATGAATTCTAACAGTTGTCAAACAGGGCTGTCAGCTGTGTACCAACCTGACATCTGCACAACACAACTGATGGTCCCAACCCCATTAAGAAGGCAAGAAATTCCACAAATGAACCCTGACAAGGCACACCTGTGAAGTGAAAACCATTTCAGGTGACTACATCATGAAGCTCACTGAGAGAAGGCCAAGGGTTTACAGCGCTGTCAACAAAGCAAAGGGTGGCTACTTTGAGGAGTTATTTCACGTTTTTTTGTTTACTACATAATACCATATGTGTTCATTCATAGTTTTGATGCCTTCAGTGAGAATCTACAGTGTAAATAGTCATTAAAATAAAGACCATTAAATGAGAAGGTGTGTCCAAACTTTTGACTGGTAGTGTACATCGATAATGTTGGTCTATTTTAACCAAAGCATACACTTCTTAACTTAACCAAGTCTTTTTGTTTTAACTATGACAGAAAAATCAAATTAAAAATGGAAATAATAAGTGACGTGTAAAAATAATGAGTCAACAATATAACAATATGTCCCAAATGTGACCATAACCCCAGTCTGGGTAGGAGTCCAAGTTTGGCTTGTCATAATTTTAGCTGACGTCCTGTCTGTTTTGCAGTTAGCAGTCCCCTCCCTCATCTGTACGTCACCACATGGATGCTGCTCTTTCCATATTCATGAGCAGACAGGACAGCCTTTGTATGGAATCATCAACTTTAATTATGATCCTCTAGGATGCAACTGATGTCTATAAACCTTTATAATGACTTCATAAAAGCATTTATACTTATAAAGCATTTCACGTTTTGTTAACAGTGAAACAAGTTTGAACACATTGTGATGATAACCCTGCACAATATTAGGCAGGTGGTTTCAATGTCGTGGCTGATCGGCCTTTTATACATGCTACACTGAGATGGCCAACATGGTAAACATTACAGGAGGTAAACATAAAGGTTGCACTATTTAAGAGAACCTCTACTGCAAGCACAGTAGATAAACTAGAATAGAACTTATTCTGCCGCTGACATCAATGTTGTGCAAGAGGCACCTGCCTATTTCATCATTTATGTTTTTCACTTCTTTGAATTATAATTATTACATCCAATGAAGTCACACTTGCTTTTGTTATGAGTCATTTTTAGCTTTCAACAAATATTCAGAAACTCCCTGCAGCTGTAGCACCAAAAATATTGACTATTAATGATCTCTCTCTGCTAAATCAGAGTCAGAGCAGCTGTAAACTGTTACCTGCTTACAAGAACTATAATTACCACATATACTGCCTAGCCCTGCTCAAAATGCATGCTCCTGTGGCTATGATTACAGTTTGCTGGACTGTATAATTTGGGCATCCTTGAAGATCTTTAACTCCCAGCAGACAGTCTTGAATAGTGGGGCACCATCATAAAAGGACCCATTTCCACATCTTCTCCCTGCCATAAATCTGCACTGCTGTAAATGCTGTCTGAACCTCTGAAAGTTATACCACACGATAAAGAACAAAAAGGGGTCATGTCCAAAAGGAATAATATACTGACACAATCTTACTGCTTTTTTTTTATTTCATCTATCAAAGTGAAATAGCTGCCATATTCATATAGTGCAGAAAAGGTGAAGATATGGGCAGGGTAAGATTTGCAGCAGCAGTGACAGGGTGGTTAGAAATGATTATTATTGTCAAAAGGTGCTGGTGACTGTACCTTTTTATCCTCTCACTGAACACAGTCTATTCAAGCCCTGTTATTTTAGTGTCCTCTTAAGTCTGCCGTGACAGATGTGCTTTAAGTAGGGTTAGGTTTCACACACTATGCTTCTGTGTATTGAGTAACAGTCAATTGTTATGCAAAAAAAAGTCATTTAAAGTGGCTAAGAATATAATAAGAAATAATGTTACTGTCAGGGCTGATAGGGTTCTTAATGATTACCAATGTATCAACAATTGGTGAAAGCTCATCTGTGGCTCATAATCCTGGAGAGCAAGAATTTGTGACCCAATGTATTGGAACATCCTGAGTCAAACCAAAACCTGATTAACTGATGACCCTGTCTTGTAAACCATAATGTGTACATACGTATACATACGACACCGATGCCGTTAGCAGCAATTGCATGTGCATTTTGGCTAGCTCGTCAATGAAGAAAATGAATTATCCCTGAATTGGTCCTGTTTGAATCTAATGACTTCCACAAAGTTTCATGAAAATTTGGCCAAATCCATAATCCTGCTGACAAATGAGCGGCACCAAAAATATAACATCTTTGGCGGAGGTAACAGACACAATCTGTGTGATGACTAACGTTTGCCAAAAATAAGGTCCACAATTTAGGAAGAGTAGATTTTATATTTGACATTATAAACTTTAGCGGTGCCTATAGTCCAAGAGAAAGACAACTCATCTACTTTAACAGATGACAGTCTGGATGGATGAACCTGCAGTCATCAGTGTGAAGGATGAAGAGCAGGAGTGAGACGACACAGCCCTGAGCGGAGCCTGTAGAGGTGACCAAGACGTCGGAGAAGGTGTTACTGACCAGTGCCCTCTGTGATCTGTTGGTCAGGAAGTCTGTAATCCACAGGATCAACTGGTGGAGAGTCTATCTGCAAGGATGTGTGGCTGAAGGGTTAGGAATACAGAAGAGAAGTCTGCAAACAGTTGTTTGGCTGTGGTGTTAGGCTGTCCCAGGTGTTTTTGTGCCATGTCCATGATAAGTGTTTTTGCATCATCGACCCCTCTGGCTGCAAAATATGCGAACTGGAGGGGGTCCACCAGTGGGTCAGTTAGCGTGATGATGTGACTTGTTATTACTCTCTCCATGGCCTTCATCACAAGAGAGGTGAGAGCTACTGGCCTCAGGTCATTCAGAGCTTTGACTGAGCTCTTCATGGGGATGAGGACCACTGTAGAGTGCCTCCATAGCTAGGGAACTGTACCGCTGTCCATATATTGCTGAAACAAGCCCCTCAGCTGCTCTGCACAGCAACGCAGGAACACGACCACTGATGTTGTCTGGGCCAGGTGCTGTGTCTTCCTTGGTCCTCCTGAAGGCTCTCACCACCTGCTCCCTGTTGAAGGAGAGTTCAGCCGCTGCAGGCTTAAGGGAAGAGATGATTGCTTCTAGCTGGGTGGTGTTGTCTGTCTCAAATCTTGAAAAAATTGAGTTGAGGTTGTTCGGGAGGGATGCAGGGTTGCTGCCAGCCACCTGGATTGTCCTGTGGGTGGAAGGAGCAGTGTTTACAGTGGCCATGTTCTTGAGCCCCTGCCAAGCTGAGCAGAGGCTCACTTGTGTGAAAATTTCCTCCACCTTGTTCTTATACCTCAGCTTGGCATTTTTTATGGTGCTTTACTATGGAAGCGAATTTGTACCATGATTCAAATTAAAATGCATTTACAGAAATGCTTTTTCATTTTAAGAATGTAGCTGCATTTTTTGACTCATAAATCAAATTAGTAATAAATCATCCAAATTGCATTTTCATTTTCTTCTTCAAGACTGCTCATTTTGTAACTTAATTCAAATGATAAAGAAAAGGACATTTAAGATTTAATATTCAAAAGATGGCCCAGCAAATAGGTACCAAAATTCAATTTGAAATGTCAAATTTGAAAATTAAAATGCGTTAGCAGAAATGCTTTTTCATTTCAAAGTCAGAGCTGCATTTTTTGACTCATAAATCAAATTAGTAATAAATCATCCAAATTGCATTTTCATTTTCTTCTCCAAGACTGCTTATTATGTAACTTAATTCAAATGATAAGGAAAAGGACATTTTAGATATAATTTTCAAAAGATGACCCAGCAAATAGGTACCAAAATTCTATTTGAAATGTCAAATTTGAAAATTAAAATGCATTAGCAGAAATGCTTTCTCATTTCAAAGTCAGAGCTGCATTTTTTGACTCATAAATCAAATTAGTAATAAATCATCCAAATTGCATTTTCATTGTCTTCTTCAAAACTGCTCATTTTGTTACACAAAGACAAAGAAAACTGCTTTTTCGTTTTGAAGCCCTCCCCCCGCAAAAAAAGGTCCAAAATTCAATTTGAATTCGCAATCCCAAGCGGCGCAGGAGAGTGACGTCAGCGGCCTCTCTTCTTCTTCAGCCCCCAGTCTGACCGACCGTGCTACGCATCTACGTTAGGGGGCGGCGGTGTGCTTATTCGACACTGGAGCAAGAGAAGGGACAAGAGGAGAGTGTGAAGGCTGTGTTGGTAGCATAGACTGTGGTACATGTTTTCAGAGACAGCGGGGAAATCACCACCATGTCCAGTTCTGTACTGCGGTCAAGCCAGCCATGGTTCGCGTTTGCTTGGTTAAATCAGCCGCACATTTTTTTTCCAGTGCGAAATTCTCTAACATTTACGGTGATCGTAATGAAGCCACTCTGAAGAGCTGCTGGCAGTGACGGTGGGTCAGACTGCAGACTCACAGTCAGACCCATGAAACACACACGGTACTTTACAGTCAGTATTCCTGGTAATAAACTGAAGGTAGCAGCGCTGGACTGTACGTCGACGTCGCCCCCATATTGGATGTGGCAGCTCAGCCCCGTGAACTAATACAAGTCAATGGAGTGAACTTTATAAAGCTTCTTCTACAAAGTGCTATAGCCTAAGCTAATGTCTCTCTCTCTCCCACACCCACGCACCTGCAGCGGGTCACAAAATCACCGGCCGCTTTATAGCCTGGAGCCCCACCTTTCCGAAACCCCGCTGTTCCGAACATAGACTTCAATTCATCGTAATGGCGGGGTTTCCTCTTTTTTTCAAAGACCCCGCTATCCCGAAAAGTCTATTGGGGAAACCCCTCCATTCCGAACGGACACAATCAGAAAGGAAACGGAGGCTGCGCATTTATCCTTTTTTTTATTTTGTGGGTTAAAACGGATCATGTGGCTGATTAACCGCAAAACAAGCCTACTTCATGCTCATTATGCTTCAGCTGGACAAATGTCTATGTTGAATTGAAATTATTTTATCATGCTAAATATCCGAAATTGTATGAAAATTGCTCCAATGCGTTATACCGATCTTCGTGCATATTCAGACACAGCCTGATATGGGTTCTGAGCAAAGGAATGTCTGTTTTCTCCCCCGGTCTGTTGTCAGCAGGAGCGGGGGCTGCAGGCTCGCGCCTGGGTGAAGTGAGCTCAAGCCAGAGTTCAGCCGAGCTCGAGCCGAGCGGGGAGAGAAAAAATGTGTATTACTTTTGCTCTGTGGGAGATCTCCCACAACAGAGTGGATGAGAAAGCAAGGGGGACAGATCTGCCCAGCAAACATCAGAACGCAGAGTGGAGCCTTTGTCTGTCACCTGGTTCAGCACCCTGGACAGCTGCCTGCGTAACTGGATGTGGGAATTTGATGCATTTGAAACCACGACATTTGGTTCAGAAACATCATATATAATAACATTGTTTCGAGTCGTAAACAGTTCTGTAAGTGGAAGAAATAAGAATCAATTAGGCTATTAGTGTTAGTCCTTCTTCATATAAAGTTGTGTTACAGTCTCACAGCTGGAGACCGCTAACAAAGTTAGAGACAAGAGAGACAATGTATGAAATCCCGCGAAATGATGTGCAGTCAATATGACCGCTTATGGCTGAAATAGGTAAAACAAATCACATTTTCTTTTCATTTTCTGTAATTTATATAAAAACTATTCTCAATTAAAATACAGACACTTTTAGAAAATGGTTTGAAGTCTGTAATGTTTGCATTTTCTTCACATCGCACATTGATAACTTAATTGTGATAATGTTCAAAGTTATTATTATTATTATTTCACATAAACACACACACAGCAAGTATAATGGTACTGTGCTAGGTATTCTTTTCGTGGTTCTTGGTGATTCCTGTAGACTGATAAGTGTTGTGTTTACAAATGAACAATACATCCAGATTTCTTGAGATTTGTATTGTAAATGGGAATTTAAATTTAAATGTCAGGCGATGTTTTCTTCATGGAAATTATTTTTCGGGCAAACAATTATAAGAGAGAGAGGGAGCGCGGACGGGGGATCCGTTGTGTGACAGCGGAGCGGAGGGTCAGCAGCTGGATTTTGCACGCACGGTCAGTATTATTAGTAGGTGTTTAAGGTTTATTACGTTTGCAGACATTATTACATTCAATGTCATAATGTAACAGCCTTTGCGTGCGCACAGTTTGCGTGTGTAGGCCCGTGGTCATGATAATTCGTCTATGGCTATAAGAGATGGATACACAATCAATTTCATGTAGTGTTTATTGAATCAAAAATACATAGGTAGCCTATTGTCTTCTCCTCTACCTTTTTTTTTTTTTTTTTTTTTTTCAAAGACAAACTGAGCAGCACTGCTCAATCCACTCAATCCGCTCCAGCTCCACCCGCCCGGCGCGCCTCCGAGTGCCGACAGGACTGCCAGCTCTCCGGCGCCCCGGAGCGTGGCTTCCCCCTTTTTTTCAAAGACCCCGCTATCCCGAAAAGTCTATTGGGGAAACCCCTCCATTCCGAACGGACACAATCAGAAAGGAAACGGAGGCTGCGCATTTATCCTTTTTTTTATTTTGTGGGTTAAAACGGATCATGTGGCTGATTAACCGCAAAACAAGCCTACTTCATGCTCATTATGCTTCAGCTGGACAAATGTCTATGTTGAATTGACATTATTTTATCATGCTAAATATCCGAAATTGTATGAAAATTGCTCCAATGCGTTATACCGATCTTCGTGCATATTCAGACACAGCCTGATATGGGTTCTGAGCAAAGGAATGTCTGTTTTCTCCCCCGGTCTGTTGTCAGCAGGAGCGGGGGCTGCAGGCTCGCGCCTGGGTGAAGTGGGCTCAAGCCAGAGTTCAGCCGGGCTCGAGCCGAGCGGGGAGAGAAAAAATGTGTATTACTTTTGCTCTGTGGGAGATCTCCCACAACAGAGTGGATGAGAAACCAAGGGGGACAGATCTGCCCAGCAAACATCAGAACGCAGAGTGCAGCCTTTGTCTGTCACCTGGTTCAGCACCCTGGACAGCTGCCTGTGTAACTGGATGTGGGAATTTGATGCATTTGAAACCACGACATTTGGTTCAGAAACATCATATATAATAACATTGTTTCGAGTCGTAAACAGTTCTGTAAGTGGAAGAAATAAGAATCAATTAGGCTATTAGTGTTAGTCCTTCTTCATATATAGTCGTGTTACAGTCTCACAGCTGGAGACCGCTAACAAAGTTAGAGACAAGAGAGAAAATGTATGAAATCCCGCAAAATGATGTGCGGTCAATATGACCGCTTATGGCTGAAATAGGTAAAACAAATCACATTTTCTTTTCCTTTTCTGTAATTTATATAAAAAACTATTCTCAATTAAAATACAGACACTTTTAGAAAATGGTTTGAAGTCTGTAATGTTTGCATTTTCTTCACATCGCACATTGATAACTTAATTGTGATAATGTTCAAAGTTATTATTATTATTATTTCACATAAACACACACACAGCAAGTATAATGGTACTGTGCTAGGTATTCTTTTCGTGGTTCTTGGTGATTCCTGTAGACTTATAAGTGTTGTGTTTACAAATGAGCAATACATCCAGATTTCTTGAGATTTGTATTGTAAATGGGAATTTAAATTTAAATGTCAGGCGATGTTTTCTTCATGGAAATTATTTTTCGGGCAAACAATTATAAGAGAGAGAGGGAGCGCGGACGGGGGATCCGTTGTGTGACAGCGGAGCGGAGGGTCAGCAGCTGGATTTTGCACGCACGGTCAGTATTATTAGTAGGTGTTTAAGGTTTATTACGTTTGCAGACATTATTACATTCAATGTCATAATGTAACAGCCTTTGCGTGCGCACAGTTTGCGTGTGTAGGCCCGTGGTCATGATAATTCGTCTATGGCTATAAGAGATGGATACACAATCAATTTCATGTAGTGTTTATTGAATCAAAAATACATAGGTAGCCTATTGTCTTCTCCTCTACCTTTTTTTTTTTTTTTTTTTTTTTTCAAAGACAAACTGAGCAGCACTGCTCAATCCACTCAATCCGCTCCAGCTCCACCCGCCCGGCGCTCCTCCGAGTGCCGACAGGACTGCCAGCTCTGCGGCGCCCCGGAGCGTGGCTTCCCCGTGCACACCCCCTCCTACTCTGACTTTGTCCGTGTTACAATAAACACTCCATGCATCCAGCTACAGCCTCCTGTCCGCTTCTGGGTCTCACCTTTGCTAAAGACACCTAACATTAACAGATCAAAACAGAGTAAACGTCAGCTATCCGATATCAGATGCACGCTCCTGCCTGCCCCTGCCAGCCCCCACACACCGGCCTGTCGCCTGCGCAGCCGCGTGGGAGGAGACAGGAGAGACCCCGGCGCTGCTGCAGAGGAGCCGTGGACTGCGATAACTCTGAGCAGCATGTGAATTACAATATAATCTATTTCTCGCCTTTCCCCCGATGATCTGAATAAGTCGCTAAATTTGTCACTAGTCGCTTTTTCGAAATAATGTCGCTTAGAGGGTCTGAAAAGTCGCTAAGTCCAGTGAGACAGTCGCCATGTTGGCAACACTGAAGAAGAGAAGCCGCTGACGTCACTCACCTGCGCCGCTTGGGATTGCGAATTCAAATTGAATTTTGGACCTTTTTTTGCGGGGGAGGGCTTCAAAACGAAAAAGCAGTTTTCTTTGTCTTTGTGTAACAAAATGAGCAGTTTTGAAGAAGAAAATGAAAATGCAATCTGAATGATTTATTACTAATTTGATTTATGAGTCAAAAAATGCTGCTCTGACTTTGAAATGAAAAAGCATTTCTGCTAATGCATTTTAATTTTCAAATTTGACATTTCAAATTGAATTTTGGTACCTATTTGCTGGGTCATCTTTTGAAAATTATATCTAAAATGTCCTTTTCCTTATCATTTGAATTAAGTTACATAATAAGCAGTCTTGGAGAAGAAAATGAAAATGCAATTTGGATGATTTATTACTAATTTGATTTATGAGTCAAAAAATGCAGCTCTGACTTTGAAATGAAAAAGCATTTCTGCTAATGCATTTTAATTTTCAAATTTGACATTTCAAATTGAATTTTGGTACCTATTTGCTGGGCCATCTTTTGAATATTAAATCTTAAATGTCCTTTTCTTTATCATTTGAATTAAGTTACAAAATGAGCAGTCTTGAAGAAGAAAATGAAAATGCAATTTGGATGATTTATTACTAATTTGATTTATGAGTCAAAAAATGCAGCTACATTCTTAAAATGAAAAAGCATTTCTGTAAATGCATTTTAATTTGAATTATGGTACAAATTCGCTTCCATACTTTACCTCTTTCTTTACTTCCTTTTTTTTCAGATTCGATGCCAGTGAAGAATACTATTTTCTTTTTATTGAGAATTATTTTGAGTTCTTTTGTTATCTAGGGTTTATTTCCTGGGAAAATTGTTATCCACACAAAAGGAAATATATGAAGACACCATGTCCACTTTCTCACTGATGTTGGTAGAGGGGGCAAGAAGGTTATCCCGGTCTGTGGATTGGAAGCATCCCTGCAGAGTTGCAATGTTGTCGGTGGTCCAGTGTTTGGTCACCTTCTCTGTCCTCCTAATGACCGGGGTGTAGGCTGGTCCCAGCAGGATGGTGTTGTGGTAAGCCAGGCCAAGGGGGGAAGAGCAACTGATTTATATGCATCTGGAAAGGATCCATAGCATTTATCCAGAGTCATCCCTAAGCGGGTGGTGCAGGTGACATATTGGTGAAATCCTTTCAGTGACTTGTCAGCTTAGCAGTGGTTGAAGACTCGGAGGATGAATTTGGGAGAGTCAGGGAATGTGAGTTCCAGTGTATTTATCTATTTTGAGAATTATAGGATGTCAGTGACAGGAAGTTGTGTCATGTGAGCATTTATCAGAAAGTAAATGAGCATGGCTCTGAGCGCTGTTGTTTTTATTAAACCTGAGTTAATCCAGTGACATCTGCATACATCTTCTGCCTTTGGTAGCATCTTTGGTATGTATTGATTTGTTTTATACTTATCTACGATCACAGGTAATTATTTTGGAGATATGTTATGTTCTCTGAAGTTTGATGTTAGAAATCCACCAAGTTACTATAACCATGATTACACATGATGAATGAACAAATAATTAATCACATGTTAAAATAGCACACAACATATTAGATTTGGAGTTAAAATATAAATTCATAAAATATGTAACAGTAAAAAGCAAGGTGATTTGATTATTGAGCTGGGATATTTACACTGTGTATTTGTATATGTTGAATACAAGCATAGTTCTGATTGTGCCAAGAGGACAACTGTCTTCAGAGTCGTGATGTTAAGAAGGCGTTTATCTCAGTGTCGAGTTATACAGAACATATACAAAGGACAGCACAATAACATGAAAAAAAAAAATCAACCAACTAATGAATAATCAATTAGATTATTACCATGGCTGGCAATTGATAAATTGATCAAAATACACACACACACACACACACACACACACACACACACACACACACACACACACATTGACATATACCTCCCTACTTGCCCTCACACTCACACTCACATTCAGCTGATAAGAAGGATGACCTGCAATATCTTGGTCCTCATCCAGGCCACAAGCACTATTGCTTCAGCCTCACACACACACACACACACACACACACACACATACATGTGCAAGCACATGCCCACACACATTTGCGCACATACATACACACAGACAGGCACACACACACAGTGCAGCCTGTGGCATCTTAATCCTGCTGAAACAATCAGAGCATCACCATGTGCTTCAGGGCTGACATTGATTCATTGACATATTCCCATTCAGGGGATCTATCTAGGCTGGGTTTGAAGAACGATCCAGGTGATATTGGCCTGCTGGCTGCAGCCCAGGGCAAGGTAAATATCAGTGAACAGTAGCGTAATACACCAAATGGAGATAGGCCAGATAAACAAGTAGGATAATGGTTTTAAACCCCTCTAGTGTCACGGACACATTAATTTTCCTGTCTGGTTGACATGCATTGAATGTTCAGGGTATCAGCAGCTCCTCTAAGGGCTTACACAGTTTGAGATTACCTAGCTTTAAGGATTATATTTTGTAGTTTTGGCTGTGATTTCTATTGGTTATAGCACCCAATAATTAGGATTCTTGTAAAGATAAAACTCTAGATTTCAGTCCAACAGGCCGAGTAACATGAACAATCAGACACTTAGATGGGACCTTGTGTAATAGTGAAGAAATTAAATTGAGGTCCTCTTACTCTTACTAAAATTAGAAACAGAAAACAACATCTTTCTGTTGACACCAGACCAAAACTTCTCTCAGCATCCACAGGGGAATGATCAAAGGTCATTAACCAGCAGGAAGTGGAAAACCAAAAAAAGATTGAGGAGAACACTCACAATTAAAGCCAAACACTATCATCAAACAGAGACAGAGTTAATCATCCCACCAAAACTTACACCTGTTATCATGTGGCCAAAGATCTATACTTAGGTCACATGATGACAAACTCCATTCACTGAGGAAGACTTCATCCTGTGGTCTTGTCTTCCAGAAAGACAAAAAAATAACGCTTTGCCGCTATGGTAAAATGTGTCCATTTTGAAGTGGCCAGGTCAGAGCTTGGCCTCTTACAGTCTATACAATCGGTGATTTGAACCTTTGTGCTCCAAGCTGAGCCTCCGCTATGTGGGTAACATGTGTGTGTGAAGTGGTTTAACAGGTTTGTTTTGGGAAGTGATTGAATGAGAGTTTGAAAGAAGTATCAGTATGTTGCCATGGCCACAGAAAAGCATGTGGTTCGGGGTAGTTAAGTTACTTTTTGCAGCCATATAAACTCAGGTTGCAGCATAATAGTAACTCTAAGCCCCTTTACAATGTCTGCTGTCATAGAAGAGAAATAAAAAGTCCCTGTTCATACTGCATTCCTCACAGCAGAGTTGGTCCCCACTGTGAAAAACTACTCACCAGCTACTTTACATGCTAGGCTAATGTACTCTATAAAACACCTTGAACCAAAGGTCTCCCAGAGCCGCAGACCTGTAAACAACATACTGTGCAATCATGGAATCAGGCCCTACCACCATGTATGTATGTATTACGCAGCTCAGAGAGCTGATCACTAAATGCTTTGTTATGTTCACTGATTTTATTTTGCTTTGGCCCTTGCCTATGCCTGCAAAGGGTCCAAGCTGCACTTAAACTTGATTGGAGCAATGAATCTATTACAGAAAATGATTGGAGCATGCAAAGAGTATCCTCACAACATGACTTCACAACCTAAGATCTGATACATAGTTGGGCCAATGATTGTGTTTGTAATCCTGGAATATCAGCAGCAAGTCTGTGGCTCCCTTATGCAGGCTACAATAGTTTTAACATGGAAGGTTACCTATCAACAGCAAAGAATATGCCTTTTGCAGAAGTGCTAATGTTTACTAAATGCTTCATTTCACTCAACTTTAGACAAGGCTAGATTACCCACTGGGCATCTGCCCGGGACCCCAGAATACAATGGATGTGGGAGTGATAGGACAACCAACACAGAATTATTATTCTTTTTCTTTAACACACACTCACTTTCTCTCTGTCTTGCTATCATTTGTTTTGTCAGGATCGGAAATAAGGTAACTTTCACACACACACACACACACACACACACACACACACACACACAAACACACACAGGATCAACAGCTCCTCTTTAGTCTAATAGAGATAGCTGGGGTAAACGAGCTGCCATTGGGGCCAGTATAATTAGGTGTCTCGTTCAATCAGAGGAAAATGGCAGGACAACGGTCATCACAGGAAGCTGTATTATCCTGACTCGACTGTCTAATTAAACCATGTCCAGCTTTCTGGGTACTGCTAAGCCTTTATCCTCAAAACAGAAAAATGAACTTCGCTTAGCTGTCTGGAAGGTGAAACAAATCTTTTGGACTCTCGTCAATTGAGCCACAACCACAGCCAAAGCTTTAATGCATGTCATTCAGAGTAATGTGATCTGAATTTATTAGCTATTCTCTCTCTCTCTCTCTCTCTGTTTGTATGTATATGCATGTGTGTGTGTGTATATATATATATATATATATATATATATACAGTAAACCAGTGACACTAAACCAGCATGTACAATAAGACCCTGAGGCAGCTAGATGCAATTCAGAAGACATTCATTTTAATGTTTACATCTGTGTTTTCCTACTGTCACTTGTCAAAATTTAACATAAATATTTATTTATAGAGAGTCAACATAGGTCAATTTGTGGGATGTGTATGTTTTCTGTCTATATAATCAAGCAAATGATTATATGGGGGAGTATTTTTTATTTTTATTTTTTTATTTATATGCACAATGATAAAACAAGAATTCTGTTTAATAATACAAAGACAAATAATTGTGCAGGAGAGGAAAAGAAACCCAAAGGGCTTATATAAGATCCTCCCCCTCAATACAAAATCACTAAAACAGATCAATCAATAGAAAAAGAAAAGAAAAGAAAAAGAAAAAAGGGGAAAACAAACAAACAAAAAAAAAAAACAAAAACAAAAAACACAATAAACAACAAACAGAAAATATCCATAAAATTGCAGATTAATTTCAATTAAAACCCAATGATGTAAAGATGTGACTAGGTCTGTATTGTTTGAACTTGGTTTTAAATGCATTTATAGAGAAACTAGATTCTAAAAAATGCTTTATATCATTCCACAGCACTGCACCTTGATAGACAAATGAGAATTTAGCAACAGAGGTCCTACAGAAAGGAAATGAGTATGTGTTAATAGATATGCAGTGTGTATGCGTATATGTGTATATGGGATATGTGTAGATCTGTCTCTCTACACAAATGCATGCACGCACGCACGCATGCACACACACACACACACACACGCATACACACACACACACACACACACACACACACACACACACACACACAAACACACACACACACACACACAAACACATACTTATGAGGCTCTTTTTATATGTAGTCTTTTTCAGATGGGGTACTGCTATTATGTTCCTTTGTGTGTATGTGTGTGTACCTCTTTGGCCTTGTGTAATATATAAATAAATAATCCTAATAGCTTCTGATGATTCGCATTTCAGCAGATCCATCTCCATGACAACTGAGCAAATTCCATCAGTTGATGAAGACTGTGTGACATGGTTGAGCCTAAGTTGAGATTGCTTTGCTTTGCTATTTCCAAGGTTAAGAATGAACTTACCATATTTCTTTGCTTTTGGCGATTATTGCAGTTAATTTTACACTGTTACAGATGATACACTTTGTGATGCTCTGAGAGCAGAATTAAGGTTTTAGGAATTGTTGGATCTCTAGCATTGCGTCACTGGTTTTGCTCCAATGTGTCATACTTCCCTTAGGGTGGAAGTTCTTTTATTGTGGTTAATTACAATGCTAGCCAAATAATCACTGTTTTACTATGCTTTCTGGTCTAAATGTGATGGCAAATGCAAGAGAGAAAACTCAGGGAGAAGAGGAAAATGCGTTGTTGTAATGGAAGATTGTGATGGCTGCCAACTCAGCCGTTTTTACAAGGCTATCAGGGTGAAATGTGAGCAAATGTGGACTTGTGCTACTTGTTTGTGGCTGCTGAATAATTTAAAAGCAATTGTACTGGAAGACATATTGGTTCATATGTCATATAAGGGTTTACGGTTTGGGCTGACACTCTTACTGAACCCCTTAGGCCCATTTCAAGTCTCTTCCACTGCTAGATGGATAAGAAGGCGAACAGAATTTTGCTATATATGTTACTGTGATCTATGTGATGCATACAACAGCAAAATGTATGTGGTAAATTTAACATTCCCCAGCAGGTTCAGTTATCTAGTATTACATAAAAGGTGCATTTGAAAGGAGTATGAAGACACACAAAGCTTACAGTCACAGAATCAGCAAAGGATCTGTGAGTCCAAGGTTTTCAACCTTGGACTCACAGATCTGGCTCTCCCTTGCATTTCACATGCAATGCATGCATATTGCTTGTGTCCAAATGATGCTTCACGCTTTCCTCCCTCAACCTGGCTGTGTTGATTGAGTACTAAGATTTTAAAAAAAATAAATAAAAAAGTTTAAGACACCCTACTCTATAGATTCTATCCTTGCCTCTCTATCCATTACATTGGGAAGGGAGAAATTGGGGGAAGGAAATTGAGTTGAAAACAAATTAAACCTGCAAATATTGAGACATTGACTCAGACATGATTATTCTTATTACAAGACCTCATCAGCATACGATGGGTGATCTATTTAGGGACTCATACTTTCATTTAGTCCAGATTTTATGGAACATTTGACAGTTTCATTGACTAAAGAAGGAGAGATGTAAGCATTTGGATTATGTGTATAAATGTTAGATGCTGCAGACTCCTGTGTGGATATGCTAGGACTAACCTCCCCACATGGAAACTAAGTTTCCCTTGACAATATTTTGCAGGGTCACCATCGCTGCAGCCTTGGTTAAACACCTCCCCAAAAGACTGTGATTGGTTTAAAGACATGCAAGCAAGCCAGAGCCTGTATTTCCTTTTACCAGAATGAGAATAGGTGTAGACAGACTAGGTTATTAGTAAACAAATATCGTTGACTGAAACCTATAAAATACATTCATATAGTAGGATTTTACTCTAATTGTGTCTGAATTGTTTGATGTGGAATTTGGTGTTCCTCAAGGAAGCACTGTCATACCTATTATTTTCTTTATATATACTTCCCCTAATTAACATAATCTTTCATCACAATGTCAAATACCACTGTTATGCTGATGATACATGATTTTTTAGATCTGTTTTGCCGTGGTTCTCTGCATGCTCTTTTTACCTGCATTAATAGCAGGATGACTACATTTTCTTTTTTTCTAAAAAGAACAGAGAACAGAATTCCTACTTGTAGGACCAAATGCTAAAAGACAGAGACTTATGATAACATTGCTACTTGTTTAAACCTGTTATTGCTAAAAAAAATTGCGTATTCTTTTTATACTGCCTGTTTAGCACTCTGTTGAAAGAGGCATTTAAATTAGACAAACAACTATATCTATAAATAAATAATAATATAAAATTCCTTCCTGTAAAAGTAGGTTTTCTGGACTAATTTAAACAAAGCTGCTGACTTTGCAAATGTGTGTTTCTCACATAGGGAGTGTAAGAAATTACATAGTTTTCCTGTCAGTGATCAATGTGCTGTAAAGACAGGAGCAGGATGTGAGAGGAGAAGGAGGAGAGAATGCTTTTTGCTTGAGGTGTCAGAAAGCCACACGTGGGGCAAATTCTCTCTACATGGGAGGATCCAGAAATGTAGATAAGATGATATTTACTGTCCTATCTAAGACATCAAAGGGTCACTGTCCTGGGAAAGACATGATCATCCCTGTTACGGCCCTGAATTAAACAAAACAAAGACTCGAACAAAAAAAAAGGCCAGTAACATATAAAGGACGCCGACTCAGCACAGTCAATATAAATGTGTTTAATTAAAGAAAGGAAAAAGGCAGGAGTTCCTGGTCAAAAAAAAAAAAAAAGAGAGAAGAGACCCCAGACCAGCCTTGGCCGTCGCATCCGAGGAATCCTCCCGACTAAGGCTGCCTAACAAAAGAAACAACTAACCTATTAAGAGAAAAAACAAATAGATTACGAAAACAGGACAACCAGGAACTCAAACCCAAATTGAAACAACAAAGGAGAAAACAGCAACAAGACTGTGAGGCCAGCACAGCCTCCCTCCTCCTGCAACACACCTGTAATGAGAGAGAGAGAGAGCCGCCCTGATACCGCCTCCCTTTAACTGCTCAGGTGATTACCCACACCTGAGCTCAAGAAGGCAGAACAGGGTGGAGTCAGGACACACACACATACACACCTGGCCACACGTAACACCCCCACCCTAAACTTGTGAATACCGGGGAGGCAAACTTGAGGAAACCAAAGAGAAAAAAAACAAATTTCACAAGCCTAACAGCGTGACAACGTGTCGGCCAGGACATTGTCCCGCCCCTTAACATGTTTGATCTCTATGTTGAACGACTGCAGGAAAAGCGCCCAGCGCATCAGCCTCTGGTTTGAGTTTCGCATCTGATTCACAAAAATCAAAGGATTGTGATCAGTGTACACAACAGTTGGAAAACTCGCAGAACCGACATAAACTTCAAAATGCTTCAGAGCCAGAACTAAAGCCAACGCCTCCTTCTCAATAGTAGAATACGCCCATTGGTGCCTATTAAACTTTTTAGAGAAGTACGAGACGGGATGTTCAACCCCATCCAAACCTTCTTGGAGCAAAACTGCCCCAACACCAGCATCACTTGCATCAACAGAAAGTTTGAATGGACGATCGAACATGGGGGCAGACAGGACTGGAGCATTTGTCATCAAGGCCTTAATGCACTCGAAAGCACGCTGACAACCCTCAGACCAACGGAAACACCCCTTTGGGCTCAACAGATCAGTAAGGGGAGCCGCAACTGCAGAAAAATTTCTGCAGAAACTGCGGTAGTAACCCGCCATTCCTAGAAAACGGCGCAATTCCCGTCGCGAGCTAGGAATAGGAAAGGAGAGAATGCCCTCTACCTTCGAGTGCACGGGCCTGACCTGGCCCCGACCAACCACTTTGCCCAAATAAGTGATCGTAGCCTGGCCAAACTCGCACTTAGCAAGGTTCAAAGTCAAATTAGCATCACGCAAACGCCCAAACACAGAAAAGAGCTGCTGAATGTGCTCAACCCAGGACCCCGAGTATACAACAATGTCGTCTAAATACGCTTCACAACCAGAAATACCTGACAGCACAATGTTCACCAGCCGCTGGAAAGTTGCTGGTGCGTTACGCATGCCGAATGGCATCACTGTATACTGGAGAAAGGCGTCCGGAGTCACAAAAGCAGAAATTTCCTTCGCCCGAGGAGTCAGCGGCACCTGCCAATATCCCTTTAAAAGGTCCAGCTTCGTCACATACTTAGCACCGCCAACATGATCTACACAATCCTCAACTCGAGGAAGAGGAAAACAATCTGGCTTAGTGACTCCGTTCACCTTTCTAAAATCGGTACAGAACCTGTCAGAGCCGTCAGATTTTATAGCCAACAGGCAGGGAGAACTCCACGGACTACAACTAGGCTCTGCAATGCCATGCCCCAACATGTAGTCCACTTGTTCCTGCAAGCGTACTCGTCTAGCTGGATTAACCCTGTAAGCATGTTGTTTTATTGGAGCGGTATCTCCTACATCGACATCATGCTGCAACACATGGGTCTGGGAAGGCACATCCGAAAACAATGACATATGCAAATTAATCAAACGGACTACATCCTCACGCTGAGATGGGGAGAGATGCGAAACGCAACCATTAAGGTTAGCTAACATTTCAGAGTTTTTTAAACGGCCATGAACAACAGCGTTGGACAAGGCAACATCACAATCCAAATCTGCAGACTCCAGCAGATCAGCACCGGACAGTGCCGCAGCGGCCTCAGCCTGATCAATAACTTCAGCACCGGACAGCGCTACCACAGATTTCAGCACAACAGGGGATGGTGAAACAGACTCCCTTTCCATATAAGGCTTCAGCATGTTAATATGACAAAGCCTATTCCGCCGTCTGCGGTCCGGGGTCGCCACCACATAGTCACGTTCACTGACCTTCTCCTGGACAACATACGGCCCACTGTAACGTGCCTGCAACGAGGAGCCAGGAATGGGCAGCAACACCAACACCTTATCACCGGGGCTGAACTTACGGCTCTGTGCATCTTTGTCAAACCAGCGTTTCATTTTTCCCTGCGCAACAGCCATGCTCTCTTTAGCCAGCTCACAGGCACGGTGAAGTTTTTCACGAAAATTGCACACATAGTCAAGCAGATTCTGAGGCTCCGAGTGACCAACCCACTTTTCCTGAAGCAGTTTCAGTGGGCCACGCACAGTATGGGCAAACACAAGCTCTGCCGGGCTAAAACCCAGTGATTCCTGTACCACTTCGCGCACTGCAAAGAGAAGCAGATGGACCCCTTCATCCCAATTGTTACTATACTCAAGGCAGTAAGTGCGGAGCATAGACTTTAACGTTTGATGAAAACGCTCAAGCGCACCCTGGCTTTCTGGATGGTATGCACTAGAGTAACTATGGGAAATATCAAGTTGTTTCATGACCTGTGCAAAAACCTTGGACATAAAGTTTGTCCCCTGATCTGTCTGTACCACCCGAGGCAGCCCAAACAAAGAAAATAACTTCGTCAGTGCTTTAATGACTACAGGAGCGGTGATCTTATGCAGGGGAATGACCTGGGGGAAACGAGTGGTGGAGCACATGATAGTTAGGAGAAACTGGTTACCAGCCTTTGTGCGGGGAAGAGGGCCTACACAGTCCACAATGACATGTTCAAAGGGTTCTCCCACAATAGGAATCGGATAAAGCGGAAACGGGGGAATCGTCTGATTGGGCTTACCGGACAGCTGACACACATGACAGGTCTGACAGTGGTGACGCACATCCGCTTTAAGGCCCAGCCAACAAAAACAACGCAACACTCTGTCATATGTTTTATTGACTCCAAGGTGACCAGCTAGAGGATTATCATGGGCCAGCTTCAAAACCTCCTGGCGGAACCGCTGTGGGACTACAACTTGCTTCACAACCCCCCAATCATCTTGTGGCTCAATATTAGGCGGCACCCATTTACGCATTAACACACCCTCCTTAAAAAAGTAACTGGGAGACCCACCCCCACCATCATCACCAGAACCCACACCCCTAAAAAGAGAAATAAGTGTGGGATCACGCTGCTGCTCAACAATAAGCTGTTCACGTGACATAGAAAGTTTCCTGTCTGACTCCTCCACTGGAAAAGGGGGAAATAGTGGTGGGGGAGAAACCGGGCCTAGGGAAGAAGCAGGCTGTTTAGATAAGTCGCCGTCAGCCATGAAACTATCACCCAACTCCACCTCCCCATCACCAGACCCATACAGCGACTGACATTGCTTCTCTGCCATAGCGCGGGTAATAGCGCAGACGGAGAACACCCCTGGAAACTTTTCCACCAAGTCATCCGGGCACTCAGACTGGGGCAAGCTGTCACTTCAGGATTAAGCAGGACCTTCCCACCCGCCAAGTCGTTCCCCAGGATGAAAGACACCCCCCCCACAGGAAACTCATCACTGACCCCGACAACAACCAGCCCGGTAACTAACTCTGAGTCCAGATAAATGGTGTGCAGCGGAACCCCCACAAATTGCATGTCAAACCCACGGACTAGCACAGTTGGCTCAGTTGAGGATGTTTCAGACAGGGGCAACACTCCTTTCAAAATAATAGACTGAGAAGCTGCACTGTCCCTCAAAATAACAACAGGAACTTTCGGTCCACCAGCAGTCAGCGAGACTGAACCCTTCATAATGAAAGGCAAAAACACCTCATCAGGTTTCTCTAGAAGAGATGATTCAGGAGGGGAGAGAGTTGAACTGGACCTGCTGTGAAACTGACCCAGTGAGTGTTCGGTTTTTAACAGATTGACAGCTTTAGGAGACGAGTTTTTTTTGTTTAAAGCGAAACAGTAATCAACAGTATGACCACGCTTTTTACAAAAAAAACAAACCCTGTCACTCTCCTTAACTCCTGACGTCACACCCCCATCCCCACTCCCCTTCTGTAACGCAGAAGGCCTGGGTGCAGAAAAACTGCGCTCAAGGGGGGGCTGCGGCCTATCATAAGTGTCCCTATGCGTCAAAACGTACTCATCTGCAAGCACAGCAGCTTCAGACACATTCAGTGCTTTACGGTCATTGATGTGTGTCACAATCCTTTCAGGCAGGCAATTTTTAAAGTCTTCCACAAGCACCAAATCACGCAATTTATCAAAATCAGAAACCTGCAGAGAACTACACCAGCGATCAAACAAAATTTCTTTCTCGTGGCCAAATTCCACGTATGTCTGGTCATCCGACTTTTTAAAACGTCGGAACTTCTGACGATATGCCTCGGGCACCAACTCATACGCCCTCAGCACCGCCTTTTTAACTTCCTCATAATCCAGGCTCAGCGCCGATGACAAAGATACATAGGCATCCTGAGCTTTACCTGTGAACACGCACTGTAAAAGTAAGGTCCACACCTGTTTGGGCAACTTCAAGGTTTTGGCGACACGTTCAAACAAGGTAAAGTATTTATCAACATCTTTATCATTAAAAGACGGAACAAAACGGATGCATTTACCGACGTCAAAACCACTGGAGGAGGAGTGAAATGGGGATGCGGTGGACTGCTGCAGCTCCAGCTCTTTCAGTCGAACCTGCCTTTTTGTTTCTTCCTCCATCTTCCTCACCTCCATCTCATTACTCAACTCCTTCTCTTTTAAATCTAAACGGCGCATCTCAATCTCCAACTCCTTGAGACGAACTGCTTGACCCACATCAGAATCTGTACCCTTCACAGTCTCTTCACTCCGCAGAAGACCCTTTTTAGACAATACTGACGAGATTTCAGCTTTAAGAGATTGTTTCTTCATTTGCTTTGTCACTGGAATTTCAAGGAAACTAGCCAGAGATATTAAATGCTCTTTGGTACATAAGTGAAACTCCTCTAATGTCGGATGAGCAACAAATTTCTCGGCATTGAACTCCATAATGGCGCAAAGAAGAAAAAACACCCCAAAAAAAAAAACACGGTGCACGAGTGCGCAGCTTGACAAACACACCAAAACACAGGTTGTAAACACACTGCAAACCAAACAGTACTATGAATGATAGTGCCTGCACACATGTTACGACATGGCTTGAACAAAACCAAACCAAGAACAAGCCAAAAAAACGTGTGTCAGTAACAACAAAGGCACACCACAAAGTCACCCAGGTACGGCTTATACAACCTATACAAAAAAAACACCGGCACTCGGTTGGACCCCACAAAAGAAGACCCAACATGGAACGGACGAGCCCCCAAATATGTTACGGCCCTGAATTAAACAAAACAAAGACTGGAACAAAAAAAAAAAAAAGGCCAGTAACATATAAAGAACGCCGACTCAGCACAGTCAATATAAATGTGTTTAATTAAAGAAAGGAAAAAGGCAGGAGTTCCTGGTCAAACAAAAAAAAAGAGAGAAGAGACCCCAGACCAGCCTTGGCCGTCGCATCCGAGGAATCCTCCCGACTAAGGCTGCCTAACAAAAGAAACAACTAACCTATTAAGAGAAAAAACAAATAGATTACGAAAACAGGACAACCAGGAACTCAAACCCAAATTGAAACAACAAAGGAGAAAACAGCAACAAGACTGTGAGGCCAGCACAGCCTCCCTCCTCCTGCAACACACCTGTAATGAGAGAGAGAGAGAGCCGCCCTGATACCGCCTCCCTTTAACTGCTCAGGTGATTACCCACACCTGAGCTCAAGAAGGCAGAACAGGGTGGAGTCAGGACACACACATACACACCTGGCCACACGTAACAATCCCAAACATCAAAGGGTCATTGTTTAGGGAGGAGATGATTGGTCACTGTTGTAAATGAAGGTAACCTCCTCTCTGTTTTGTAATTAAGTGAGTAACATTTTAGAGGAGGGGAGAGAACACTTGATCTGATTCATACGCTGAAGTCCAAAATTCTTCGGAGACTTAGCAACTCTCAATCTCACAAGGAGAATTTCCATTACAGGAGTTTCACAGCTACAACACTCTAAAGGAAACCCAGTTTCCATTTGTAATGAGGCAGGCTGAGGGAACATTTAAGGGAGTATTGCTTGATCAACACACACTGGAAATTAATATGATACTTATGGATTAACCCAAAGGCAGCTTATGAATAGAAAATAGTAAACTATCAAGAATTGACCCCTGGGGAACACCAAGTGAAAGGGGATGAGGAGAATTCTCCCATAACAACAGATTTGTCAGAGAGGTGCAGGCCAGAGCAGTGTTCTTAATACAAACATTAATACAAAACATTGTAAAGGGATACCATTGTGGGCCAAATTAAATGCAGAGCTCAGACTGAGCAGAATTCAAAGCGAGCAGTGTCAGGCGTGTTTGTTTGTTTGAGAGGTGAAAGTAGACAGACTAATAGAGCAGACAGACTACGACGTACTGTTAACTATTTAATAAGAAGAATTGTATCATTAAGCAAAAAGCTTGATCAAGGACTTTCTCTGTTTGAAAAAATCGCAGGCAGCAAAGCCAAGCAACCAATTGCCAAGAAAAAGATGCAGAATTTCAGCATGTAATGCATTATATATTGCTGTTACAATCTATGTGTTGAATTGTCATTGGTCAATCATATAGATAGGATGAATACTATTATTAGACAATCAAGTAAATAAGGTGGGGAGAATCCGTGGTTTAGACTTTAGCCCTCCCATCGGTGGTGCACAAACTGGTCCCAGTTTCTTGGCACACGAACCATGATTCCTGGAGACGTCACCCTGTTGAAGAAAACAAAATGTCCCTGGCCTCATCTGCCTGTCCCCGATATCTGCCTTTGTTTATGTCGCCTTCACTGGCGCATACGCACAAGGGATTTGGGAGGTGATATCGCTGGCCTTTCGAGGCCTCTTTATGTGTGAAAGGGATAAGTGAAAGGTGAATGTGTTCTCTCTCATACCCTGGCTTTGCTCTCCATGTATTAGCCCCTCATAAAAGAGACTAATGCTTCTGACCATCTCATTTGTCAACAGGATATGTGCAACTCTTTTAATAATGTGAGATAATAGGAAAAGATGGAAAAAGACAATCTATATGTGTTGTGCAATATTATAGAATCTAAGTGTGGCAGACGTCATAATGTAATGAGCTATGAACGATGTGCGTGTAGGTTCATGAGCAGTGTGTTTGTCAAGGGGAGTCACGGGCAGTCATGGGCAGTATTTAGTAGGCCGGGGTCATAGGGGGACATACTAAGTGGTCGGTGGGGCATAAAGAGGCATAATGAAAATGTATAAATCCTAACAGCAGTAAATCATGCATAACCTTCATGAGCGCTGTTGCTATGCTGTGCTTGGCTCATAATCTTGATTGATATGCTCAAAACAATGATAATTCTTCAGCTGCTCAATTTGGGAAGAAACTCACCATCAATGCTTATGCAAAATTAATGGAATAGTTACTTTTCTGTCAAGTAATCTTCGTCAGTCATCTCATATAACAAATAACAAACCTGCATCTATAAAAACAATACCTTCAGACTTCCGACTTAAGACTCATTTTATTGTCATTTCTTCACCAAGGAACATGGAAAAAAAAACAATGTGTTCAGTGCTCAGGTCCCGGTGCCAAGTTACAATATATAAATGAATATGCTACTAAAAAAGCATATAAGCATATAATTATGTATAAATATAAACAAATCAGTAGAAAAACTAAACATCCAGACTAAGACTAAAGATTCATTCATAGCCAATAATTTAAGTGCAACCTCTGTAGCCGTTTTTAGACAGAGCACCAAGCCGCCAATTTGCCCGTCCTTTTGGCGGCTTGGTCCGCGGTTTTAGACAGAGGGCGGCACGTTGGGGGTCTGTTGTGGTCCGCCGACACTTATTGCCAATGTGCCAGCCTCTGCGTGAGGTGGGCGGAGGTGTCAATGACCTGCACTGTAGTGCGACCCACAGCCGGGGAGTTTTAAAACCAGGAAACAGCTGATCACAACCAGTCCTTCACTTCACCCGCGGACATTCAGATGAACAACTTGACAGCCGCTGAGATCCGGGAGATGCTAGCATCTCCTCGGTCTCTGTAGCTGCTGCCTTTTCTATCTAAAAAGGGCTATAAATTGCCACCTCATGAAGTGCCCTAAGGGAATGGACATTTAAGCCATGCAGCAATCAAGGGTGTAGCATTGTTGAGCTGTTTAGCAGCCTGACAGCATCTGGGAAGAAGCTGTTTTTCATCCTGGTGGATCTCGACCGGCTGCTGCGCAGTCTCCTGCCTGAGGGGAAGGGACAAAACAGTCCATGTGCAGAGTGGGTGGGGTCTCGCATGATGCAGGTAGCTCTGTCAGTGCAACGGCTGATGTAGATGTTCGAGAGGGGTGGAAAGCTGCGTCCGGTGGTCTTTTGTGCAGACTTTACTACCCTCTGCAGTGCCTTCTTCTCTGCCTCGGTGCAGCTGCAGTACCAGACTGTGATGCAGGAGGTCAGTACACTCTCCACCACACATCTGTAGAAGGAGCTGATGATGTTTGGAGTCTAGCCCCGCCCCCTTCAACTTCCTCAGAAAATACAGGCGCTGATGAGCGTTTTTGACAAGGCTCATAGTGTTTTCACGCCAGGTGAGGGTGTTGGAGAGGTGTACACCAAGGTACTTAATGCTGGGGACCACCTCCACAGCTGTGCTGTTGATGTGAAGAGGAGGAGGAGTGGCAGAGCTGTTCTTCTAGAAGTCCACTATCATCTCTTTTGTTTTGCTGTTGTTGAGTGTAAGGTTGTTCTCCCTGCACCACAGTCCCAGTCTATCTACCTCCTGCCTGTATGCTGACTCATCTCCGTTGGTAATAAGCCCCACCACAGCTGTATCGTCCGCAAACTTCACTATGAGGTTACTGTCACAGTGTGCTCTGCAGTCATGAGTGAGCAGGGTGAAGAGCAGTGGGCTGAGGACGCAGCCCTGGGGGGAGCCAGTGTTGAGAATGATGGTGGAGGATATGGTGTTATAAATCCTTACAGACTGGGGTCTATTTGTCAGGAAGTCCAGAACCCAGTTGCAGAGTGATGGGGCTAGAGTTGACAGTTTATTCACCAGTGTCTGCGGTATGATAGTGTTAAAGGCAGAGGTGAAATCCAAGAACAGCAGCCTCACATAGGAGTTCTTCTTCTCCAGGTGTGTGATGGATGAGTGTATTAAGGCAGCGATGGCGTCAGCTGTGGAGCGGTTTGGTCTGTAGGCATACTGGTGCAAGTCAATTGTTATATTGATGGACTTTTTAATGCCAGCCATAACCAGCCTCTCAAAACATTTCATCACAATAAGGGTGAGAGCGATTGGACGACAAGACACTGTGGAGGCCTTTGGCACAGGGACAATAGTAGATGTCTTGAGGCATGTTGGAACGGTGGCCTGTGACAGTGAGATGTTAAAAATGTCTGCCATGACTGAGGATAAAGGGATAAAGTGGGGCAAGAAAAATAACAGAGGATCTGGGTGAATCCTCCATAACATACAGTGTCCAATAAAAAATGTAACCTGGTTACTAAAATCAATGATGCCAAAACTACTCCTTGAGGCACGTGCACATTCAGCTGCATTCTGTGTAGTTTCTGTAAACTGTGGTCAGCTTCGTACAAGACAATACACATTAGAAGAAAACACTAGCCACCAGTCAATGTGTCAGGTTTGACTGGTTAAGTTATCTGGTGTTGGGTCTTAGGCAGGGGGTTAAAGACTTACCTTCAGGTCTTAGAATAATCTTTTATGCATCTGGTGTGGTGATCTTAGATTGTTGCATTAATGTTCATAGGAAGAGCCCAAACCTCTGGTCTTTTTACATTTACATTTACATTTAGGGCATTAAGCAGACACTTTTGTCCAAAGCAACTTTCAGTTTCTTTAAGTGCATAAGTGCTATGATTTGTGTACTAACAATACGAACATACAAATGCATACATTTTTATGTAATTCCTTTTTTAAAAGGGGGGGGCGTATGGTTGTCTTTCATTCACATGGGATCATTTTCTTCCACTGCCTCTCTGGATTTAGTCACATGGTCCTATTTTCAGATTTCAGCTCTGCCTCTGATTTATTAGTGACTGACCTCGCCTGGCACTGTAGCCAGATCTGCTGCCTCCAAAAGTCTGCTTAACTCATTAAAAAAACACTGAATGTATAATTAATGCACAATTATGCAAATGTTATTACATTTTCATATCCTTTTCTGAGTAGAATTAAATACATCATATTGAAACCTAAATTATTTACAAGGCTGGAGATGTAGTTTCACAGGCAGAGAGTGCGAGCCTGGAAGAAAAGAGATGCATAAAGTGAGAAGGGGAAAAGGCAATAGGGGGGGACTTCAGCTCATGGTGACCCTTGGCAGATTTAAATCTCACCTAAAATTGTTTCAGGCCAGCTTGAAAATCAATCTGATTTAGCGTGGAATTACCAGCGATCAGAACCTTTGGCATCTCTGCAGAGAAATTCAGACATGAATAATTGTAATGACAATTCAGTGAGTATCCCAAATGTATGGAAAATTTAATTTCACACAAAATGTGAATGTGTTGCTCAGCCCATGTTGTTAATTTCACAATTGTTCACACTGATTGGGTCATGATGATCTGTGTTGGGCCATTTCCATCTACTTAGTACTAGTCTCTCTAAGCCCAACTCAGCTGTCAATCACACTGATCATATTATGGTATTGCACTGGGGGGTTATCTTATCTTTTCTCCCAAATTTTGAGAAGAAGTATAATCATGTCATGTCAGTCCACTAGATGAAATCTTGGCAATTCACTTACTAAAATGTCTTTCACCTTGTAAATGTAATGTTAAAATAAATACAGTGCAGCATCAGTTCAGCAGAGCTTTTCCGCAAAATCTAACTGTACAATAATGTTAATTTCTTTGACACGTCTGTGACTGAATTCATCCAGCCATACTTGATGATGCAGTTCAGCTGTCAGATATTTCATAAATAAGTGTATTGGCCTTTTGGACACTACTGTTCATCGCATTGTAATATAAACTATAATGTAAAAGGCATTGATAGCAGAAGATGTTTGTTTTGTTCAGTTTTGGTGAAAGTAAACTCTTTACACATTGGCCCCACTGTTTTAATCATTAGACTCCTCTGTGTCCTTCATTTAGCAGCAGACATTTTCTGCAGGCTGATTAAACAGGTCTTGTTGGACATGTTGTCTTTAAAGCCAATGAATGCAATGTGTCTTCTCCCGAAGCCCCACCGGCCCTGGAAGTATCTACCAACGATCACCATGACAACTAGGCTGCCAGAGGGTGTAACATGATCCACCAGATCCAATTATGAATATGGGATAGGATTAGATTTGAATAGATGTGATTGCATTAAGGATAGATTAGGTTTATTGCGTTATTTACTTTAGAAGGGCAGGGCGACTGAGCTCCCGACAACTGGTGGGGCAGTACTGTGGTAGCTCATCAGATCTATTGAAGCAGAGAAAAGGAGGCAGTAGTCAGATTGCTTTAAAAAAAAACTTCAATTGCTAATCTGCATCATATATCACATAAATGTACATGTGTATAAATACAAATTATATTCATATGTAAATCATTTGCAATAGCTCCAGCATCACCTTAAGGCGGGAACACACCGGCCCAACCGTTGGACGTCTGAAGCGTTTGGGGAGACTCCGACGAGGTCAGGAACAAATATGTTTGGTGTGTTCAGCTGCGTCAGAAGCTTTCGGAGCCGCACGGATGTTGTCGGCTTCAGCGTGCGAAGTCTGAGGAGGTGGGCGGTCAGACGTCTGAGTCATTGGATTCTCTGATTGGCGGTGTGCTAGCGAATCAGCGCGGTGTGTGGGAGGGGCAGAAGTGACGATGGTGACGGCTTCGTATCATAACGAGCCTGAGAGCACACAACGCGAGTGTCAGCCTAACCATAGTCATCTTTCACATATGCCAAGTATTTAGTCCCCAAACGTGGGTCAGACGAATACTGAATCAATACTGTGTGCACTTTGTTTTTCTATGCACTCCGTTCCTCACTTTGTTCCGTCATTTCCTGTTTTCGTGTTTTGGATTACTGGCACGAGACTAGCGCCACCCGCTGTTCAGGAGGCTTTTTGCATCTTGCGCAGGCGCAGAACGTACACGCTACAGTGGAGTAGGCAGCACGTCGAAGCGGTGTGTTCACTGCAACTTTTCTGCTGAACGGGTCAGACGAGAGGCAACAGAGTGGTCAGAGAGTGGTCGGATAAGGCAGTTAGACGTCTGGGCGGTGTGTGGGGGCCTTAAGCCATACCTGATCCATAACTGGGGTAAAAAATGTTCTAAATGATGCTTTAGTTTCTACGAGTTGAAAAACTGTAACAGTGGACCTTTTGCTGGTTTGTTCTTGCTGAATCTGTGTGAAATTATACACCAATTTGGTGCCCTAGGCAAGATTTTAGCTGGTGCCCCCTTGCATCGCAGTCAATTTCAATTTCAATTTTCATACACTCTGCACATACTCTGCACAATTGTATGTATTCAAGATTTTATTTCTTTTAAGTCAAAAATATCACACTAAATAAAACTGAAGAAACAAACAGGTGATAAATTAAAACTAATAAATAATTCAAGCAGTGGAAGACATAACAACACACTAACTACTGCACAAAGTATAACTTTTTAACGCTATTTATAATCATTCTAACGGGTGTTTCTGCATGTTGATTGTAATAAAGGCCTCAACGACACCTAAACAAACTCACTTTACAGCCTTACTCTTCTTGACTTTCTTGATGCAAAGCCATCTATAATGTCATCATACGACAGCTGTTTTCCAAAAATATGGTTGATGCTTATGTAGCAGCATAGAAATAGGGCTGTCTTGCTGCAGTTAATTGCGCACAGCTGACCACTAAGGTGGGAGTACATAAGTATCGCTCTCCTTCTTGCGCTCCCACTGACGCGTCACTTCCGGGTCAGAGGTGTTTGCCCGTGCAGGTAATGCTCTGCGCTGCTACTCCAATTCATATATCGCTTGGTGTCCTCATGCTTAAAGCCTGTGTGTTTTCACTGCAGAGCAGAGAACGAGTGCGCCGTGCTCCGTTTGATGCTAGGATGCTATCCTGTAGCTAATGCTAGTGGGGTCACAGGTAGATGTCTGCAGTCGTGTGGGTCTCTCTCTCCCTCCCTCTCCCTGTGCAGGTTTGACTCTGAAAACAGGTATGCTACTTTAAATCTAGCTCTCCAAAAGCCTCTGTAAATGTAGCTTAGCCATGCTAATTTTATGTTTACTGTTAGGAAACGCTCATCAGCTGGCAGAAATCCACTGGTGGTGAATCATGTGACTCCACCACCAACTGCTTGGGAATGCTGCTGTTTTTTCCTCTGCTGCTTTTATACACGACGTTGTCCCCTTCTTTGTCGGACTTTGTCTTCTGCAGTGACTTATTTATTGTTGCCTTTTTCTGCGGCTTTGTGCTGCTTGGCGGCACTGCTGTTTTCCAGCTTTTGGCCAAAGCCGGCTTGCATGGTGGACTGCCGACACCGCACTTTTAAGCTGTTTATTTCTGTCATTTTAACTGAATGATTGTGAAGAGTTAATCCCTTATTTTTGGATTATTTGTTTGTTTTCTTTACTTTGCTATTGTTTTGATTAAGTAAATTGTTTTGTTTAGGCAATTGTGTTTAGCTTAATAACTTCATAATTTCACGTCATGCAGATGTTATAGGTTAAAGCAACTAATGAAAGACAAGGAGGCAACTTTGAAGAGTTTTAAAGACACATGGGTGAAGCATTGCTATTCAGATCATCATCACACTAACATTTGTCACAGTGATGAATCTCATGACTAACATATCCATCATACATTTTAATCTCACCTGTGAATTTCCAGCCTCTCTTTCAGCTTCTCCTCCTACATCTCCTGCAGCTTCTCCTCCTCTATCTCCTCCAGCCTCTCTTCCTTCATCTGCTCCAGCCTCTCCTTCTGTACCTCCTCCTGCCTCTCTTCCTCTACCTTCTCTGGCCTCTCCTCCAGCCTCTCTTCCTTCATCTGCTCCAGCCTCTCCTTCTCTACCTCCTCCTGCCTCTCTTCCTCTACCTTCTCTGGCTTCTCCTCCTCCATCTCCTCCAGCCTCTCTGCTGTCTGTCACCTTACAAAAATATGTTGATGCGTGACATATGAACAGATAGGGATACATTGATCATAGAGCTTGATGGTACAGTTATTGCCTGAGCAAAAAGGCTTTTACTAAATATTAATATTACTTAATATTGATTCGTTATATTTTATAATTATAAAATCACATGATCATCTAGAATGTGTGTATTTCCACCTCAAAGTTTCTTCATTTGTGTTTTTAAACCGTTGCTCACTTCTACACAAATACATGAAAATAAGAATTAAAAATAACTTTAAAAAAAGTGTATCTCTTTGGCATTAAATATTATCTTTTATTCAATATCTGTACTGTTGAGCCTCTACCTATACACCCTTGAAGTAACTTACACTTTGACTCAGGAAGTCCCGACGCGACGATTACCGAGTGCGATTAGAAATGCTCAATTCCGTTCTTTTCCCTGTCCGCTCTCGATAATAACTGTTATAAACTGGCAGGTAAGACACATATGAACTTTGATTGCTTTTCCATGGAGTCATAATCGTACATTTTCTTCCATGAGCCGCAGAACTGTACTGCACTCAGTAATCGTCGCATCTGGACTTCCCCGACCCGGAAGCTGATGGAGGAGAGTTGAAATCTGTTTTTAGCTTCACAATAGAAATCCAGCTAAGCTAGCAGCGGTTAGATGCCCCGGACTATGTGCTGAGACCCTATTTGTACTGTTGCTGAAGTTTGGTGCTGTTCTGAGCATTATTTGTGGCTTTTTGGTGGCGGTTTATATTTGGATCCATTTACTGCAGTGTATTGTTGTCGTGCGGCAGTTTCTGAGTTTGATAAAACTCCGTAAATTAGCGGTCTGCTAACTTGATCTCTTGAGAGGGAGTCTAACACAGTTTCACAGTGTGTTAGACCATGGATTAAATTTACACTGGAATATCCCTTTAAAATCTCAAGCAGCAGGCTCTACAAATAACTTGCACAGGCACATTAGAACTGTACATCCATCAGTGCAGTTGGAAGAAAAAGGACAAGCAAGTGAACCTGCTGCTAATGAAGGTGCCGGAAGGTGCCAGCGTCCACAGTGTCTGCAGTACACCACCACAACCTCCTGGACCTACAACCACAGCTCTATGACACAGTTTGTACAAAAGGCTATGTACTTTAATATTTTTTTTTTTGTAGCACTCTGTTCCATGTTGAGTATAATAAGCCATATAAATAATAAACATTTGATATAATGTATGTTTTGTACATAAGTAATTCATTTTACACACCGTGTTTCATTATTTTTGGTAATAAATTAATTAGAGCAACAAAAAAATCTGCAGAGCCAGTTGGGAGCCGAAAGAGCCGGCTCTTTTTAGTGAGCCGAGCCATAAGAACCGACTCTCTTAAAAGAGCCGTAATTCCCATCACTACAACAAAATGCAGTATGTATTTAGTGTATTACCAGTGCTTAAATTTACTTTCAGTCCCTCAGAATCATAAAGCTATTCAACAATTGAAATAGTTCATGGCAAAGAGAGGTCAGAGTAGAATGAAATGGTATTGAAATGGAAATGGTATTTGGTGAAAATTGTCTTTTGAGTGGAGTGTTGTGGATTAAATTTGCCTAGGGTCATTTGCTGCTGCTCTGGTGGTGAACAATAATACCTTGTGATAGCAATCAAAGTTGTGATAACAATAAATGCAAATACTTTATTTGAACACATCTATGCAGGATCTCTCTTTACTGTATGGCCAGTTAAAGATGTGAACTTCTGGGCTGGACTGTTGTCTGATTGAACTTCTGGTTTGATGCCATTGGTGGTTTTAGCTTTTCTCAGTTTAATATTATGGAATTCAGACTATTTGTTAATTGCAGATGTGTTTGAATAAATGTAAGCTGGTTATAATGTTAATTTGATCAATGTGATTAATATGCTGATCATTTCCGTCTGACTAGCTACTGTCTCACTTCGGATGTCTCCATCCGCAATGTTTGTACATTGATATTACTAACAGTATCTCATACCACCATATGTCAAAAAATCCAAACTAATCCTGAAAAGGGCTATAATGCTTACATTATCAGTTGGGTGATCGACGATGTGATTTTTTTCATATACAGTTTGGTTTCAGTTTGTAAAGTAAAATTATATTTAATAATTGCTGTAGTTTATGGTCTTTGGGCTCAGCTTGTTACTGAAAGTTACTAATCCCCTCTCTTGTGTATATGTATGTTACGGCCGTCGCCGAGCTCTGCCTCTGTTTGTCTGTGTGTGTGTGTGTGTGTGTGTGTGTGTGTTGCCTGTCTCTGAGTGGTGTTTCAGGATGTGGCTCCTCCTCCTCCTTCTTGGCCTGAGGAAATCAGAGTGGACCGGCACCTGGATGACGCACCAATCTGGGCGGGGCAAGTCGCGGAAGTGGCTATATATATTCCTGGCCAGCATGGCAGTCGGCGCGGCTGTGATTACCATTGAGCAGCACGCTACTGTGTCTCTCGAAATTGTACTTTTGAATTCTGTGACTGAGACACTTGTTAATTGTCTGTGGACTGGGCCAGGTTTAGACCTTATTTAGAGTACTGATCACACACACGTGTAGTTTTTCGTTGTTAGACCCACTAAGAAGAGGGGTGCTGTTTTGACTGTTTTTTTGGTTTGTAGTCTGGTAGTAGACAGAGAGGTTTTTTGTTCAGTTTGTTTAAAAACAGTAGCTCAGTTTTCGAGTCCTCTTTTGGTTATATTTGTTTCTTTGATTTAACAGCACCCGCAGGCCCTCTGTCCTTCGTTTAGTGGTTGTGTTTTCTTTTGACGATCCCGTGTCCACAAAATAAATAACTTAAATTACCAACTACACCTGGTTTTATGTTACTTCCTTTTCCCCTTTCGAGCTGGGTCGTAACAATGTACAACAGGAAGTTCTCCTTTGGCAGCAGCGCACTTCATGTTATACTGTATGTGGACCAGTCCATTGTGAGCAGCCAAATCACCGGCTTCAGTGATGCTGTTGTGTTGCTGTTTACTTCCTACTACTGCCTGAACATCTCTTACCCCAGCAGCCCAAGGAGCAACATTGGAGTTCTTGCAAAGGTAAGAAAGCATTAGTCAATTTTACGCATCAAAACCGATATAAAATGACCAGAAAAATAATAACCCTCCCATAATTATTACACTTAAAGTGCATATTGCAGGTTAGACCCCCCCTTACATCAATGTTTAGAAAAATAATGTAGGAACATTTTTTTATTAAAATTATATTTATACATGCCGTATTTAGGCTTTGGTGGCCTTTTTTGTGATAAAATTGTACTTCCGCATTTGAAAACGCTTGACCGGAAGTGACATAGGCAGAGGGAGAGCGGTCGATTTGAACAATAGGAAAACAATGGATTCTGGTGCCGGTTCTGACCCCGAGGAATCTTTAAATGTGTACAATTACACATACGACGGACCACAGCCGTATAACTACGAGCCCGTTGTGCAAACCCAGAGAGCAGAGAGAGATTGGGGGAAGAATTAATGGCCAGAGGAGAGAGATGGAGCTGTGGTGCCAGGAGAATCAGTGGAGAGTAGGGCAGGTGTCTTGGTGAGAGACCGGTGTTAGCTTATACGCATTAGCTACGGATATGAATGCTGTGCTCATATCAAGCAGGGTTCTCCCCAGACAGTGGAACAGCGGCGCTGCGCCGCTATACTGCTATCTCAGCACCGCTATACTGCTAGCTCAGCGCCACTATACTCATTTTCAATGTTAGCTGCTTTATAGCGAGTGTTTGTGGGCTGCCGCGGTCTTCTCGTAAAAAAAAGCACCCCCCGGCTGACGGCGAGGAGCCGGGGGACGGACGGATGGACGGACGGGCGCTCTCCCTCCCCCGCTGACGGCGATAACGACAGTCTCTTCCACCCCCAGGCTGGGTGTTTGTAGCTGCTGTGTGTTTTGGGATGAATGAAATCTCAAGACTATCAAGTCATTCAGAAGCTAAATGTGCTGCCCAGTGTCACAAAGTCCGGTCTAAGTCACAAGTCAGGGGTCGTCCAACAGGGTAATGACCCAAAACACACAGCAGCTACAAACACCCAGGAATGGCTGCGAATAAAACACTGGACTGTTCTGAAGTAGCTTCTTCTATGAGCCCTGATCCAAATCCTGTTGGAAGGAGCTGGAACATGCAGTCGGGAGAAGGAGCCCTCGACCCTCCGCTCCGCTGTCACACAACAGATCCCCCGTCCGCGCTCCCTCTCTCTCTTATAATTGTTTGCCCGAAAAATAATTTCCATGAAGAAAACATCGACTGACATTTAAATTTAAATTCCCATTGACAATACAAATCTCAAGAAATCTGGATGTAATGCTCATTTGTAAACACAACACTTATCAGTCTATAGGCAAGAATCTAAAGGTTTATTAATTCAATTCATTTCAAATTCGCTTTATTGGCATGAATGCCACAACAACAATATTGCTCCAAGCACCAAGAACCACGAAAAGAATACCTAGCACAGTAAATAACAATAATAATAATAATAATAATAATAATAATAATAATAATAATAATAACTTTGAACATTATCACAATTAAGTTATCAATCTGCGATGTAAACAAAATGCAAACATTACAGACTTCTAACCATTTTTCTAAAAGTGTCTGTATTTTAATTGAGAATAGTTTTTTATATAAATTACACAAAAGGAAAAGAAAATATGATTTGTTTTACCTATTTCAGCCATAAGCGGTCATATTGACCGCACATCATTTCGCGGGATTTCATACATTGTCTCTCTTGTCTCTAACTTTGTTAGCGGTCTCCAGCTATGCGACTGTAACACAACTTTATATGAAGAAGGACTAACACTAATAGCCTAATTGATACTTATTTCTTCCACTTACAGAACTGTTTATGACTCGAAACAATGTTATTATATATGATGTTTCTAAACCAAATGTCATGGCTTTCAAATGCATCAAATTCCCACATCCAGTTACGCAGGCAGCTGTCCAGGGTGCTGAACCAGGTGACAGACAAAGGCTGCACTCTGCGTTCTGATGTTTGCTGGGCAGATCTGTCCCCCTTGCTTTCTCATCCACTCTGTTGTGGGAGATCTCCCACAGAGCAAAAGAAATACACAATTTTTCTCTCTCGGCTGAACTCTGGCTTGAGCCCACTTCACCCAGGCGCGAGCCTGCAGCCCCCGCTCCTGCTGACAACAGACATGGGGAGAAAACAGACATTCCTTTGCTCAGAACCCATATCAGGCTGTGTCTGAATATGCACGAAGATCGGTATAGCGCATGATAGCATGATAAAATAACTTCAATTCAACATAGCCATTAGTCCAGCTGAAGCATAATGGAATGGAGGGTTTCCCCAATAGACTTTTCGGAATAGCGGGGTCTTTGAAAAAAAGGCAAACCCCGCCAGTACGATGAATTGAAGTCTATGTTCGGAACAGCGGGGTTTCGGAAAGGCGGGGCTCCAGGCTATAAAGCGGCCGGTGATTTTGTGACCCGCTGCAGGTGCGTGGGTGTGGGAGAGAGAGAGACATTAGCTTATAGCACTTTGTAGAAGGAGCTTTATAAAGTTCACTCCATTGACTTGTATTAGTTCACGGGGCTGAGCTGCCACATCCAATATGGGGGCGACGTGGACGTACAGTCCAGCGCTGATACCTTCAGTTTATTACCAGGAATACTGACTGTAAAGTACCGTGTGTGTTTCATGGGTCTGACTGTGAGTCTGCAGTCTGACCCAGCGTCACTGCCAGCAGCTCTTCAGAGTGGCTTCATTACGATCACCGTAAATGTTAGAGAATTTCGCACTGGAAAAAAAATGTGCGGCTGATTTAACCAAGCAAACGCGAACCATGGCTGGCTTGACCGCAGTACAGAACTGGACATGGTGGTGATTTCCCCGCTGTCTCTGAAAACATGTACCACAGTCTATGCTACCAACACAGCCTTCACACTCTCCTCTTGTCCCTTCTCTTGCTCCAGTGTCGAATAAGCACACCGCCACCCCGTAGCGTAGCACGGTTGGTCAGACTGGGGGCTGAAGAAGAAGAGAGGCCGCTGACGTCACTCTCCTGCGCGACTTGGGATTGCGAATTCAAATTGAATTTTGGACCTTTTTTTGCGGGGGTGAGGGCTTCAAAACGAAAAAGCAGTTTTCTTTGTCTTTGTGTAACAAAATTAGCAGTTTTGAAGAAGAAAATGAAAATGCAATTTGGATGATTTATTACTAATTTTATTTATGAGTCAAAAATGCAGCTCTGACTTTGAAATGAGAAAGCATTTCTGCTAATGCATTTTAATTTTCAAATTTGACATTTCAAATAGAATTTTGGTACCTATTTGCTGGGTCATCTTTTGAAAATTATATCTTAAATGTCCTTTTCCTTATCATTTGAATTAAGTTACATAATAAGCAGTCTTGGAGAAGAAAATGAAAATGCAATTTGGATGATTTATTACTAATTTTTTTTATGAGTCAAAAAATGCAGCTCTGACTTTGAAATGAAAAAGCGTTTCTGCTAATGCATTTTAATTTTCAAATCTGACATTTCAAATTGAATTTTGGTACCTATTTGCTGGGTCATCTTTTGAATATTAAATCTTAAATGTCCTTTTCTTTATCATTTGAATTAAGTTACAAAATGAGCAGTCTTGAAGAAGAAAATGAAAATGCAATTTGGATGATTTATTACTAATTTTATTTATGAGTCAAAAAATGCAGCTACATTCTTAAAATGAAAAAGCATTTCTGTAAATGCATTTTAATTTGAATTATGGTACAAATTTGCTTCCATACAAAACGGACCCAGGCACGAAAGATAGCACCGTTTTTTTCCCTGTTAGGAAACCGGTGGACTTGGTGTCCTGACAGGCTGGAGTTTGTGCAACCTCCACAAACGCAATAATTTACCATGTTGATAGTAAATTAACGCAATCCAAAACTACTGACAACACACTGACTCACTACAACACAACCGCTCTGACTGATAACGTACCTACTCCCACACTGAGCTATGGCAGCTGCTAGCATATAACTCCCTCTCGTTACGTAAAATGACGCGATGTTGAAAAAAAAGCGTTTTTTGGCGCTTTGCTCAAAACTGTAACTTTTACGGTTAAATATCTCCCCTAACGTCTTGAATAACATTTTAAATCCTCAATCAACTTTTCAAAAGGTAATTTTTGGACCAGATTACACATGCATTTTGTAAAAAATTTAACCTGCAATATGCTCTTTAAAGGGATATTCCGTTGTAAGTTTAATCCATGGTCTAACCTTTTGGTGTTTCTGGTTTTGATGGGTTTTGGTATTCAGCTTTGATTAAAATAAAGCTGCTCTTATTTCCCCCTAATCCTTCCTCCTGTGTGTCTGCTTCTGGGTCCACCTCTAGTCTCCCCCTAAAAGGAATATTCCGGTGAAAATGTATTCCATGGTCTAACACACCGTGACACTGAGAAAGACCGCCCCTCAAGAGATCAAGTTTGCAGACCGCTAGCTCACGTAGTTTTAGAAACCTTAGAAAAGACAGCACGATAACAAGACACTGCAGTTTATGACTCCAAGAAGAAACCGCCATCAAAAAGCCACAAATAATGCTCAGAACGACACTAAACTTCAGCAACAGTACAAATAGAGTCCCAGCACATAGTTTGAGGCATCAAACAGCAGCTAGCTTAGCCTGCAGCAGCTTCCTGTTGTGGGGAAGCCCGACGAGTCGATTACCGAGTGCAGTAGAGTTCCGCAGCTCAAGGATGAAAATGTATGATTATTACTCCATAGAAATGCAATCAAAGTGCATATGTGTCTTACCTACCAGTTTATAACAGTTATTATTGAGAGCGGACAGGGAAAAGAACGGAATTGAGCATTTCTAACCGCACTCGGTAATCGACTCGCAGGGCTTCCCCACAACAGGAAGCTGCTGCAGGAGAGTGGTGAGTTGTGTTCACTTTACAATAGAAATCCAGCTAAGCTAGCTGCTGTTTTATGCCTCGAACTCTGTGCTGTTCTGAGCATTATTTGTGGCTTTTTGATGGCGCTTTCTTGTTTGAGGCATAGAGTGCAATGTATTGTTATCTTGCAGTCATTTCTGAGGTTGCTTAAACAGCGTAAGCGAGCGGTCTGCAAACTCGATCTCTCGAGGGGCAGTCTTACTTGGTGTCACGGTGTGTTAGACCATGGAATACATTTTCACCGGAATATCCCTTTTAGGGGAAGACTAGAGGTGGACCCAGAAGCAGACACACAGGAGGAAGGATTAGGGGGAAATAAGAGCAGCTTTATTTTAATCAAAGCTGAATACTAAAACCCATCAAAACCAGAAACACCAAAAGGCAGTCACCAGGACTAAACAGAGTAACAACTAAGGCTAAAGCAAAGTACAAATAAACAGGGAAAGCCAAGCACAAAAATAAGAATCATACCACACGGGACACAGGAGACACTGGAATAAACACGGGGTAAATCAAGGAGGACACCACAAAATGAACTGACAAGGAGTGCAGGGAGAACACAGACTAAATACAGACACTAACGACGAGACGAAGGTGAGGTGAGAGGGGAAACACGGGGGGGAAAACACAGAGAACTGAACTGAAGAAGAGACACACACAGGCATAATATTAAAACATAATTACTTGGGTTGGAGCCCTGCACAGGTCCAGTTTTAAAAACCTGTTCCCGCCTCAAACCTGCTATTTCTTAATTTCAAATTCCCACTATTCTGCTATTCTGCTTTTATTGACAATATATGAAAAGAGTATATTAGAGTGCACATTTTGTTAATGAAGTTGTTTGTCGTATTTCAATCGACAGATGCCTCTTTAAGATAAATCCAGACAAGGGATCGAAAGTGGAGAAGAATGCTTCCAGAAAGCAGCTGGCGGTCAGTCCAAACGTTCTTTACCTAATAACAAAAATTGTGGACTACGAATGGAGGGAGCAATAAGAACAGTTATCAGAAGAGATTGTTGCATTCCATTGTTGCTGCAGTTACACCTCAGGTGTTTTTTTTTTTTTGTTTTTTTTTCCCAAGATGGGCATCTGTTTGTATTTCAATGTAACCCGTAGTGGCACCTACTGTTAACTGTTCCTGGTTTGAAACATAATTTCTCTCTTCACAAGCGGCCAATTGTTAAGTATTTTCATTTGTATTTTTCATTTGTTTTGTAAGCATGAACGTTGCAAGAGGGGCAACGTTTTTCTGTCATGGTCTGCTGTCAATTCAACAAAATTGAATAAATGTTGAGAACATGAAGTGTGTCCTGATTGTTTAAGAGCTGTAATTGTAAGCTAAATATCATCATTGTTTAATTTGTCAAAAAACCACGTCGGATTGGAGGCAGAATATTGTAAATATGAATGTGGTAATCTGTATTACAACAGTATTATAGCTTTTTTTTTAAGTTAATCCATTGTTTTTATAGGTGGGCATCAGAGGAGGCTCGTCCATAGAGGCAGAGGAGGTTGGTCCTCCTCTATTTTTGAGAGGCAAGAGGAAGATCCATTTTTTTTTAAGAAAGAGTAACTGGTTGAAATAAATCATTACCAAATCTCAGTATCATTTATAAAATATTATATATATATTATATCATTAAAAAAGTTTCTTCTTTGGAAGAAAATCCACCTAAAACAGTTGAACAGCGACAGCTGCAGACGGAGGAGACAGAGCAGTCTGTGAGAGGAGCAGGGAGCAGGAAGGTGGGGGCTAGAGGAGGACGGAGGGCTTCTGTCCTCCGTAGGAGGGATCTCCTTCCATTCACCCAATGCATTCAGGATTTTTTCATGCCGATCTATGATTGGCTAACACACGTAAAATGACGCGCTAAGGGAGGACGTCCTCCCTTACCAATCAGCAACCAGAATACAAAAGTGACAGCAGGTTGGTCCAATTACAGTTCCCAAATTTCATTCTCACGTTTATACAACCGTAAACAAAAAATACTTCTATGTACCGTATTAACCCGAATATAGTACGAGTTTTGTTTTTTTTTTTTCGATTAAAATTATGTGGAAAAAGTGGGGTCGTCTTATAATCGGGGTCTAACCGTTGACACATGCTGATAGTTGTCTGGGTCGCTACACGACCGCAACAGCAGAGGGCGCCAGCCTATTGTAGAGACGTCACTGACACTGTGGCTGCGGTTATCTGTCAATCACAGCGGAGAAGAAGTGACAGGAGATGAAAAATGGACAGACGGGGTGATTTTACGGAGCAAAGTGGATCAAGTGTGGCAAGTTAACAGACATCTAAGGCGGAGCTATGATGCTGATTTTAAGATAATGGTGATCAATGCAGCGGAGGTGCCAAACAACTGTCAGCCAGCCAAGAAATATGGAGTTACGGAGTGTAACGTCTGAAGATGGCGGGTCCAAAAAGATCGTCTGAAAACGCTAACAGTAAGAGAAAAGCTTATCGTGGACCTCTAAGCGGCAGCTTCCAAGGGATTGACAGGAAGGTGTGTGAGTTTGTCACTGAGAAACACATTTTGAATATCAGAGTCTTTTTCTGAAGATTAGTCTTGAAAAGAGGGGTCGTCTTATTATCAGGGTCGTCCTATATTCGGGTCAATATGGTATTTTACAGCTTTCACTGCCCGCCATGCTCGGACAAGAAATATGGAGTTTTCAGCGATATTGGAATCGGTTTCAAAGGAAATATAAGCACATTTCTGAAAGAAAAAAAAACTGTTGGGAGAAATCAGAGCGAAGCAGTCAGAAAAATAATTCATAGTTTTCGTTTCGTTCGTCCTGCTGGAGGACATAACGTTAGCGGCACGACCGGGCGATTGTGATGAGTGATGTGTGTGATGTCCGTGATGTCCTGAAGTATGTACATTGATTGCTGTGGTAGCACAGTGAGTAGAGCAGGTGACTGGGGATCAAATTCCGGAAGGGGTATACAGTGGTATTTTTTTGTCTTGTATATTAGCCATTTAATACAATGTTTTTTAAAGAATTCTTATAAGTCATTGTTTTATTGCTTAGTTTTCATTAAATATAAGAAAGTAGGGATAAGTAGTTGACTTGTAGGCTATGAAATAACATGACACTGTGGACTGGTTTTCCTCCTGTCCTCCTCAATTCACCAGCCGCCACTGGTGGGCATACTTTTTTAACATTAAAGATCTATTACATATACAAGGTTGTTATGTACTTGTACATGTAAAAACTTGCATTACACGGTATATGATCTTAAATTAACAGTATATTATTGCAATTATAACCCGATTACCCGTGTTACAACACTATTTTGACCTTTTTTAAAAGGTAAATCAAATAATTTATAGGTGGTATATGATTTTATTACATTGAATATGTATTAAATATACAAGATTTTTATGTAATTGTACATGTAAAAACTCATATTACACAGGATATGATCTTAAATTAACAGTATATTGTAGTAACTTTAACCCGATTACCCATTATACAACAATATTTTGACTTTTTTAAAAGGTAAATCAAATAATTTATAGGTGGTATATGATTTTATTACATTGAATATGTATTAAATATACAAGATTTTTTTGTAATTGTACATGTAAAAACTCATATTACACAGGATATGATCTTAAATTAACAGTATAGTGTTGTAATTGTAGCCTGATTACCAGTTTTACAACAGTATTTTGACATTTTTTAAAATATAAATCAAACGTTTTATGAGTGGTTTATCGTTTTATTACATTGAATATTGATTAAATATACAAGATTTTTATGTAAAATTAAATAACAAACTAATAACAACACTCTCATGTTATTTTAAGCCTGATTATTTGTGTTATTGCAGTGTTCGACCGTATTTTTAGGTAATTTCATTGTTTTTACAGGTGCAAAAGTCCTTCTTTAAACATTAATAAGACAAAAATATACATAAAATCTCATGTAAAATTAAAGTTATTGACTGTATTTTAATAATGGCAAATTACTGTATTTTTGTGAGAAAGTTATTTTCTGTTATTTTACAGAATTTTTTCGGCGCCCCAGCTGCCGGAATATTACCATTTTTTTTTTACAGTTTAGAGTTACACTGTAAGTTACACTTACAGTTTAACTCCGAGCGACGAGATTGCAAAACACTGCTAGCTTATCGCTGGACACACCGAACTTTACCTCGGGGATGAATGCCCCCCTCTTGTATGTATCCTATCATTTCGCAGAGGAGGCCTGCCTATGAAAATGAATCCTTTCGTTACATAACGAAAGAAGCTGAATCTGAACAGCCTGTAGGAACCCCATTTTACCAGTTGGTGAGCTGCAGAGACCATGCAGGAATCGTTTACTTTCCTCATTCTGGGAGTTGGTAGGCTCAGGGAGGTCAAGCTTTATATATGTAGAGACCAGAGAAAACGTGTTTTTTCATAATATGGGACCTTTAACGTCCCGACAACCTCTGTAGTCTCATTTAGACACTTGTTAGCAACTGCTGTTTTTAAGATATGTAAGCGTTTTATAGTAAAATTGTGGGTAATTTAGCAGAGCGCGACCGCTCGTCAATGTCAGTCCGGGGGGGGGGGGGACCGCTCGTCAACGTCAGTCCAGGGGGGGGAGACACGGACGTACGGACAGCCGGTCATCAACTCCGTCAGCCGGGGGACGGACGGACGCTCATCGCCGTCAGCCGGGAGCTCCTAGCCGTCAACCGGGGGACGGCGGACGGACGGACGGACGGACGCTCGACACTGTCACGCGCGGAGTATAGCGGCGCTGACCGAGCGGTAGAGCGGCGCAGCGCCGCTGTTCCACCGTCTGGGGAGAACCCTGTTTAGTGATGGATTTTATGTTGTTAAACAAAATGTGTAGATGTCTGTAGTAACCACAGACTTTATTTGAGCCATTTAATTGAACACCAATTAAAAAAACTCAAAGGCTTTGAGACGAGGACAAATACATAGTGAAAAGACTGAAGTGAAGATGAAAAGACTTTGGAGGAGACGAGAGGAAGGGAGGGGTTCATGTCAGAGGAAGAAAGAAACAGTAAGTAATGCAGTCATCGGCAGCAGCCAACAGTGTGAATCTGACAGCCTCACCTGCTCCTTGTTTACCTGGATCTACAGTGAGCACAAATATCTGTCTGCCACTCTTTTCAGTGGTTATCAGCTGTGGATTACCGGCTGTCTGACCACAAATCCTAACAACGACATATCTATCCGCTGATGCTTCTCTGACTGCCTGCTTCACTTGTGTACTGAAACTCCACCTTTCACCTCACAGCCTTACATCGCCCATGATAGAGCTGGCAGACACCCATTAAGACAGAGGTGGCTGTAATAGTCTAATGTCCGCATGAACACACACACACCCACCCACACACACACACACACGCACACACACATATAACCATTTACGGGCCCCAGCGAACCACTAAATGACTCTGATGGATAGATGTGGGAGAGCTGCCTCATTTTCTCTGCTGGACCATAAAGGGCTGCTCGGCCATTTTCAGCAGCCCACTGGTCAAACAGCCATCTATCTCACCTTCACACAGCCATAAATCTGACTGCTTCTTTAGCTGGCCTCCCTTGCTCTCTCTGCTGCCCTGCCTGCCTCCCACTCATTGTCTCTCTGTCTCTTTATCTTGTTCTGGTTGTCCTCAACAGTATACAGTAAATAAAGTGTCCTTATATACTTTGTCCAATTATTAACATTATGTAACTTTTTTACCATAAAGTAACAGCTAAAAATTCATTTTGATGATACAGTGACTTGTAATAGTGTCAATGGTGTCTCTGGTTCAGCTGCTATGTCTACTTGTCCCTTGTTTGTGCACTGAGTAACTTCAGTGAGGGTAGTATCACTGTCCATGATACATGATACTGTCCATCTTTACAGCAGTAGGTGAAACTGGATCATAATGTTTTCTGGTTTTACTTCTGAGGTCCTTCGGCCTTTTATGTGCTTCTGGATAAGCAGGACATTGCTTCTTGTGCAACAATGAAGTAAAAGGATCATAGACTTATGTGATGACCTGCCTGTGTGTGTCTGCTCATCTCTGAAGAATGAACAGGTACAAATAAAATCACAAACAGCAGTGACACTATTTCTAATAGATTATCAGTGTGTTTTCTTAAAACACAAAAATGTACTGGATGCTGAAGCAACCGCTATGGTGTGCACTGTCAGAACAGCCCAATTGGTTAACACTGGCACCTAAAAGAAGTGCACAGCACTTCGTTGCCCCACCATTGTGGGGTCAAAGTCAACCTAAAAGAAGCAAGTCTGTTAGGGGTCTGTTGTTGTGTTAAGGTGCTTTTTCCAAGCTAGAGTTAACACGGGAAAGAGAAGTGGCAAGATGAGTTTAACAACATGTTCCCCAATTCCTAATTTTCAATGTGCACTTGTGTTCAGGACAAGAAAACAGGCCTTCAGGGCGACCAAAAAGCTTTCACCTGATGCCTGTGACTGTCCCTGTCACCTGATCCTTGGTTGCAGGTTGCAGCAGTCCATCAACAGTCTCCTTAATGTCTCCCAACATCTCAGGTGCACTCACTTTCAGTTGAACCTCTAAATAATGTTATTTCAGTGATCTAAATGAGCTGTATGTTTGTTTCCAACCTGTCTGATCACCTGACTGTTTTCTGCCTGGTCACATTTTGTTGAGAGTACTGGTGTCCAAAGCTATGAAAGACACTAGCTGTAATTCACATTTTCTTTTGCTGATATACATGAAATTTAATTTGAAATTCCATTTGTAAGGCTTCTCACTATCCCTTTTAAAACATGTCCCAGTGCTTCACAAAAAAAGACAAAGAACCAAAGAAAACTAGAACTGCAAGCAGTTATGAACGGGGGCCAAGCCCCCCCACGCGATTCGGAACCTGCGCAGCGCAGAGCCCACGGAAGTTGGCCCAAAGGATGACGAGCTCGGGGCAAAAGTGAAGACACAGGCCAACGTCTGAGCCGTGGTATTCGCTGTAATGGGAAGTGCACTGGAAGTGCAAAAGGCTGAATGTGTGCCAATTTGGATTTGTTGTACTAAGCCACGCCCACATTGACCAGTAATGACCACCTTTAAGATATGGCCTCAGGATTGGCCCTACATCATACCAACCAAATTGCGTAAAAATCGGTGTAGCCGTTCATGAGATATAAACTTCCCATCTTTTTAGCGCCCCCTAGTGGCCAAAAATTCGCCAAATTCGGCTCATCCTTTCCCAGTGTTATGGCAACCAAGGATCGCAAATTTGGTGTTAATAGCATTTAGTTTGACCGAAATATCAAACAGTTTACATTTTTATAGCTAGCTACAGAAATTTGTTTGTGAGTAATTAGTGCATTTTTTGACAGAGCAAATTTTTTTTGCTAACTTTAGATCAGGTCCAGCTGAAGAATGTACATGCCAAGTTCCACACAGATCGGACAAAATCCCAAGGAGGAGTTCGAAAAAGTAGGTTTTCCAGTTTTTGCGATTTTGCGAAAAAAGTGATTCAGCTCCATTCAGGGAATCTGGGGATACAAGGTTTTTGAATGTACGACATACGGTTTGGGAGTTATAAGCAAAAACATGTTGGCCTAGGTTATAGGCCAACAATAGGCCTAGGTTATAGGCCAACACGTATGCTTGCATATGCGTTCCCTAGGCCCCTCGGGCTTGGCCCCCTAATAAGATCTAAAACATGAGACGAGATAAAACAGTGTAATTATTTCACCAAATACCAAATGTTTTACGTTTAACTCAAATCAAAATGTTCTTTTACACTTGTAGGATGTTCCTTGTATTCTTTAAATAATATATATTGAAACTTAACAACAAAGGTTTCATTTTACCCATGTACTGTATATATTGAAGCACACAGCCAGCAGTAAAATAAGCCATATAGAGCATTTCCTGGACAGGGAGGGAGCGGAGGAAATGGCCAGTCAGATTTATGGGCATCCAGGGCATATGGCTGAATGGATACAGCCCTGTATGATGTGAGGAGGAAAACAAAGATGGATTCCTTTCAGACAGCCAATGGTTTTCTCTGCAATGCCTTTATTGCCCACATATGTCACACACTGTCTACATATAAGGTTGAAGCTGCTACAGTACAAACCAAAAGTGAAAGCAGGAACAATGGGCCTCATTCATGAACCGTTCTTACGAACAAATTTGTTCTTAAGTCCCACTTACGAAGATTTTACGAAGATTGTGGCATTCATGAATTTTTTCATATCTAGGCTTTTTTCTTAGGCAAGAACAAATCCTACAAACACTCAGGAGTACTCTTACGCACATTTCAGTGCCGAAATGTTGGCATGGTTGTGTTTTCTTCTCTTGTGTAGTTCAATAAAATGCAATATTACAGTGATAATTCTGTCATATTTATTCATTTATTTATTTATTTTATATTTTTGGTCATTTACAAAGAATTTAAATTCTAAAATAAATTAAATGTGCCAATGATTTAAGATAAATCAAGTAAATTGGAAACATGCCATCAATTAGTAACCCCCCCACCCTATTTATACGTGGCATTTCTCCATCCAAGGCCCGCAAAACAATGGCATATATATTGCTCCTGCGGCTTTCATCAATGTAAAAACACAGCTGTGAACAATTCTGAGGTTTGTTGACATCCGTGTCTTCCGGTAGCTAGACCAAACTAGTCAATCCGTCAAGCGTGCACTTACTCCCTCACTGGCGGAGACGGAAACGTATTCCAGCATTTTCGTGCTTATGTTCATAATGTACATGTCCATGTTACAGCCTGTCATGAGCCATGAGCCTTACAATAGCCTGTTAAGCCTGTTAAGTGCACACTCGATGGATATGCTAGTTTGGTCTAGCTACCGGAGCACACGGATGTCAACAAACAGGTAAGTAGCTCCTTGCACAAACACACTGTTTTAACTACTTTTTTATTCATTTTGAGTCATACACGCTACAGTGCTGTGTGCTAAGGTGTCTGCTGATGTTGCATAACTTTTGGTGTGAGATGTGGAGCATGTTAAGACGCTTAAAACACAGTGTAAAGTTCTGACCCCATGCTGTTAGCGTTCAATGCTAAGTCTCCATTCACGGAGCTCTGTAATGGCTGGACCAAATTTGTTCGCGTCTTCGGTACTGGCAAATCAAGGGTAGCTTGAGCAATGAAGCTGCATGTTTAAATCGACCAAAGTTCTCCTTTAAATATCCTGCATTAGCGCACTGTGGCCTTGCAACTGCAAGCAGCATGCACAGTTTTTTGTTGTATGTTTGAGTTGAATGAGTTCATGTTCACAGTCTTGTGCAGACATAATTTGGGGAAAAAAGAAAATGGTTGCTTTTGGTGCAGAAGACTGTGTAGAACTCCTTTTTGCCGCTCAATGACCTACTCAGGAATCGATATGAGAATTGATAAGGAATTGAATTGATAGGCAGAATCGACAATGGCATTGATATTAATAAAAACTTATCAATTCCCACCCCTAAGTGTGTAGTTAGTGTGTTATGTAGTGTTTGGTGTAGTGTGTTTAGTGTGTAGTGGAGTCAGTTTTTTGTTTAATGAGTCAGAATAATGAGGAGAAGCTGAATGTGGAGCAGGAAGGAGTACAGGCAGACCTGAGCGTTGCCTGCATTTAAATGTAAATAGTTACATATAACTTTGTAAATTTTTTAAATGTATGCACACATTTAGCAAACAACAATTTATATTTGCATTATAAATAAAAAATTAAAAAAAACATGGTTAAACATATTTGTGGTTTTCACAGTAAAAAAATCTAACTTTTTCTACTCGGATTTTATGTTGTTTTTTTGTGATTTTAGGTCCATTGTGTTAATACAGTATGTCAAAATAAAAAAATAACTGTACAGTCACACATGTGAGGTTGTGCTGAAAATAATGACACCAAGTAAGGTGAAATATAATGGCAAATTCAAAAATAATCAAAAACAGCCAATTATACCCTGGAATATCGGATTTCACAACAAACCTAAATATCCCTGACGTCCCACCTTCAAACACAGCCTCATTTGGCCATCCATGAAAAAGCTCCTTAACCTCCCACTTTTTTATAGGAATACACTTTTCTTACGGGCACTGCACTAGTCTAACATGATGTCCCATCTCCGCGAGTGGCATAAAAAAGAATATGCACAGCTTAAGTCCAAGCAGGTAAGATGAATCATTATAAATCCCACTTTAGCCGGTCTACGATCATACGGTCTTTCATTCAAAGAGCATGGTTATTGTTGTTGTACGTCGCTTTCATTCTCCGTGGAACGGCATGGTCTTGTTGTCTACAGAATATGCAGATCTACAAGGCATCACTACGTTGCAACGCTTTGTTCACTTGTAGATTAGTTGTTTGTTTGGCGCATGGCAGTGACCTCATGCCAAAGAAAAAAAAGAGGAAAGAGAGAGATTGAAGGAAAGAAGAAGAGAGAGAAAGATGGACTATAATAGACTGATGCACGGAGAGATGCATAATAGAGGCTTTGTGTGTGTGTGTGACACACACACATATTTTGCTTAAATAAAGCAATGCTTTTCTTCTAAGAATGATACTTGTCTGTTTTGTTGGTTATTTCATGGCCCCTAGTACCAAAAAAATCTTTATAAAAAGATGAAATACCGTGGTATACTGTACTAACACCATCACCGTACCATACTGTAAAATCCCATACCGTTACACCCCTAGTCAGCAGCACCAAGTTCCTGGGGGTGCACATCACAGACAATCTCACCAGGGACCTCATTTATAAAACCTTGCGTAGGATTAATCGTCAAACGGTGGCATACACATGAAATGCAGAAAGTGCTTACACACAAAAATATCCTGATTAATAAAACAGTGCGTACGCACGTCCTATGCAGATTTCCCTTTATAAATCACAATCCACTCTAAATGTGGCACACCTGTGTGTGGGTCATACCACGCCCATATTTGCCAAGAAATATTCAGAGATACACCCCTAATTAATATTGATTCATGACTGAAAGCATGCCAAAAGCAGAGAGAAAGGCTAAGAAGCACATTATTACCCAGTGTGAGGTGGAAGTTCTTGTCGGGGAGGTGGAGAAGAGGAAGGCAGTATCATTTGGTGGACACAGTGTTGGGTCGGGTCACCAATGCCAGAAAGGCTCTATAGTGGCAGCATGTGGCAGACAATGTAAATGTTGTTGCCTCAGAAGGTCGGAGTGTGGCCGAAGTGAAAAAAAAGTGGTCAGACATAAAAGTGGAAGTAAAAAAGCGCCTGGCGTCACACAGGCAGAGCGTCTGTGCCACAGGTGAGGGAACGGGCCAACTGGAGCTCACCCCGCTGAATAAAAAACTGGCGGGGATCATCGGGGAATCCCATCTGAGTGGAGTGGTGACGGAGGTGGAGGGGGACACCGATGCCGGCCCACAAGAAGCAGAAGACCCCGGTATGTAATTTGTATTCCCATATTTAAAATGAGTGTAAACCAAATGCATTCAAGTTGTGTTCACAAATTTATGTACAGAAACAATTGAGACTCCATCCACAAAACAAGTGACTTTATTTAAAACATTTCTTGTAATTGCTGCGGGTCCAAGTGAGGTCAGTGGTGCTGCAGCTGAGCCATGTGCGCCCAGCATTTCCACTGCACCTCGTCCATCCCAGCCCTCCAGCGGCCATGTCCTCACAGATGCAGTTCTGCAGATGCAGAGAGACACCATCACTGCAATAAAAGAAGTTGCCAAAGAACTGCGGGAGATCAAAAATGTCCTTACCGATCTAAACACCGCCATGAAGGTCCCCATGCCAACAACTCTGGTGAAGTCTTCACTGCCTGCCCTATGCCCCCTCATAATGGAAATTATCAACTCATCCCTAGAATCTGGCATTGTACCGTCCACCTTCAGCTTCAGTCACCCCCATCCTCAAGAAGCCAGGTCTGGACCCAGATGACTTACATAACTACCGGCCAGTCTCCAACCTTCCTTTCCTAAGCAAAATCCTGGAAAGAGCAGTTGCCGCCCAACTCCAGCAGCACATGTCCAACCATGAGCTCTATGAACCCCTTAAGTCTGGCTTCAGGGCACACCATAACACAGAAACTGCCCTCATCAAGATCACCAACGACCTCCTCATCGCTGCAGATTCTGGCCACATCAGTACTCTGATCCTCCTGAACCTCTCTGCAGCCTTCGACACAATCTCCCACACCATCTTCCTCACCCACCTTGTCTGACTACCTTGGTCTCACCGGTACAGCACTCTCCTGGTTTCAGTCCTATTTAACAAACAGGAAACTGTTTGTCACCATTGGAGACTCCAGTTCCACCCCAGCTCCAATCAACCAGGGCGTGCCTCAAGGCTCTGTGCTTGGACCCCTTCTCTTCACTATCTACGTGCTTCCCCTTGGTCAGATAATTCGCAAACATGGTCTCAACTTCCATTCTTATGCTGCTGATGATACTCAATTATATCTCTGTACCAAACCATCCACCCAGCTACCCCCAAAGTCACTCGTCAACTGCCTACATGATTTAAAACTCTGGATGACATCAAATCTACTCAAATTAAACACCAATAAAACAGAGCTCATGGTTGTGGCCTCCAAGGCGCTGCTCCAGAAGGTTGGAGATCTTCTCCTGGATGTGGATGGCTGCTCTATATCCCCATCCACAGAAGTCCGCAACCTGGGTGTCATCCTTGATTCCACACTATATTTCCAATCACACATAAAATCCATTGCAAAATCAGCCTTTTACCTCAAAAACATCTCCAGACTCCGGCCCTCCCTCTCTGAACCTGTGGCTGAGACCCTCATCCATGCCTTCATCACCTCCCGCCTGAACTACTGCAATGGAGTCCTGTCCGGGCTCCCTTCCAAAACCCTGGATAGGCTCCAGTATGTGCAGAACTCTGCTGCCAGGGTCCTCACCCGCACCAAGCCCTGGCAACACATCACCCCCACTCTCATCCGCCTTCACTGGCTCCCAGTTAAATCACGCATCACCTACAAAATTCTCCTGCTGACCTATAAATCTCTCCATTCCCTCGCCCCCCAATATCTGTCTGACCTCCTCCACCCCTACACCCAGTCTCAGAAGCTGCGCTCATCAGGCAGACACCAGCTCTCCATCCCTCACACCAAACTTCAAACCTTTGGCGACAGAGCCGTCTGTGTGACAGCCCCCACTCTCTGGAACACTCTCCCAGCTGAAATCCGCAAACAGACTTCTCTGGAGACTTTCAAAAGGGCCTTAAAAACCCATCTTTTTAATAAGGCCTATCAGCTCTAGATCCAGCCAAATCAATCAACTTTTCTATTTTTTTATCTTATATGCATTTTTTGTTTATCCATTTATTCTATGTTTTGTTTGTTCCATTTTGTTAAGTGTCCTTGGGTACCCTGAAAGGCGCTATACAAATTAAATGTATTATTATTATTATTATTATTATTATTATTATTATTATTATGTGGCACAGCACACGCACTCATAGCGATAGTGTTCCACCTGCCCTTGAGGAGCCCAATGGTGTGCTCGACAAAAGTGCACACCTGGCTGTGGCGCAGATTGTAGGTCCTCTCCTCTGTGCTCTGTGGGTTGGGAAAAGGGGTGAGCAGCCACCGCTTAAGAGGTATCCACTCTCGCCTGCAAGGTCGGTGAACGGGTTAAACACTAGTAAAAAATTGCAAATCTTAGGATTTCCACATTAATTATTCGTACCTAGAAGCCACCAATCACGTACAGCGCAGGCCTCCAGTCTGCGCCCAACACTGCTGTGTCTCAGTATGAATGAATCATGGGTTAACCCAGGCCACCGAGCCACTACATTTGTAAGCAACATGTCTGCATCACATACGAGTTGGACATTGAGGGAATGAAAATGATTACGTTTAATGAAAGCAAATTCATTCTCACTCAGTGCTCTTATAGCAACATGAGTGCAGTCAATGGCACCAATTACATTTGGAAAATGGGACATTGCTGCAAATTAGGGATGCACGATATTTATCGGACCGATAAAATATCGGCCGATTTGGGGAAAAATTATGTCATTTTTTATCGATCCGACGGGTACATTTTTCCGATAAAAAGATCCAATACATTAATGAAATTACAAGTAACGTTTGCAGGCGGAGTAGCCGCCCGTCCAGGACGTGCTGGTGACGTCATCTATCGCACCTTACTTGCAGGACCCAAGCCTGGCCCAGTCACTACCCGACTGATAATAACATGTCTTTACCAGCGTTGTCGTTTTTCTCAGTGGCAGAAGATGACAACAGCATTGCCATTTGCAAAACCTGTTCAGAGAGGATTCCGAGAGGAGGAAAGAAGACGTCAAGTTTTAACACAACGAATCTGATAGCTCATCTGAAAAGTCGTCATCGCGGCGAAGTGGTATTGAAAGAATACGAGGCAGCCGCCGCAGCCACTAGCGGTGCTAAAGCTAAAACAACAACAACACGGAGGGTCGATGTCCGCATTCAGCAGGCGTTTGAAAACTGCAAAAGCTTTTCAAGAGACAGCGAAAAGGCTAAAGCCATTAACGACAAAGTGAGATGTGCAGCATCAGAAGAGGAAAATGTTGACGAGCCAAAGGAGAAGAAAACCAAGGCAGATGACAACAACACAATTTCCCTGGTGACAATATATGAAGAAATCCTTCAAGAAAACAACACAAAAGAGCTGAACCAAAGCCAAACAGATCAGCAGGTAATTCATTTATTGTTTAAATAAAGCTTTGGCTTTCTCTGATAAAATAGACCAAAACATAGGATGTTAATATAATTTTGTTTTTGTTCTTTATTATTCTTCTGTTTATTCAGATTCAAGCCAATCTCTCAGAGCCCACGATTCCTCGATCTGAGAGCCCCATGGACTACTGGAGAAGCAACAAAACCCGGTTCCCAGACCTTGCCTCACTAGCACGGAAATACCTGTCCTCTCCTTGCACGAGCATAGACAGTGAACGTTTGTTTTCTGCCACTGCAAATGTTATTGATGAAAAAAGAAACAGACTTGGATGTAAGAAGGCAGAGATGCTTCTTTTGTTAAGAAAAATCTCCCACTGATGGCCTCACCTAGAAAGTAGAAAAGAAAATGTAGACATAGACAGTGACAAGTGAAAAGATAGTTTGGGGGGAGGTTAAGAAATGTTGAGAGGGAGGAAATCATTTAGTTTTTTTTTTTTTTTCTTCTTTTTTTTATTTTTATTTTGAACAAAAGGAATTTTTCTACCATGCCTGATGCAGTCAAAGCATTAATAATTATGTAAACCTTTGCTTGATAATTCACTATATTTTTGAGGATGCACTTTGATTTATTTATTTGATTACATTTTTGTAATTGAGGTTGACATATACGTCAATAATTTTGTATTCAAAAAATACTTCACTTACCTCCAAAAGTCCTTTACAGATAAACCTTTGTTCTGTTGAACAATTAGGGGGATGCACTTTTTTGGTAATATGAAGTTCTGTCTTTTGCTCTGTTATTGTTATTTATAGCAAATGACCACATATTTTTGTGATGACATGAAAAAAATAAACATTTGAAGAGCCAAAAACTTTTGTTTTTTGTTCTAGATAGGCCAGAGCAACAAAAATAGCAGTTTTCAATCGCTGCATCCTGCACAAACTGCAGATTATATGAAGATTATAATAAATATAAAAATATGAATTTATCGGTTATCGGTATCGGCCATGAGAAGGTGTTGTCTTGTGGGTTCTTGTATTTGAATTCCATGTCTTTGTATCTTGTCTTCTGTCTTTTGTTTTTCCATGCCCTCATGTGTCCTTTAAGTTCTCCTGTGTATTTTCCTATGTTCCCTCTGGCTCCCTCTGTCTATTGCTTTGTTCCCTTCATGTTCCCATGTGCTCCTCCCTTTCGTTATCTCACCTGTTGGTCCACCTCACCTGTTCCTCGTCTTGTCATCAGTGTCTGTGTATTTAGTCTCTGTGTTCCCTTCACTCCTTGTCTGGTCATTGTTCTTGTCAGCCTCTGTCTCGTCCATGTTCCCGTTCATGTGCCTGCTCCTGTCTGTTCCTTGTTCCCCACGGTATGTGTTTTGGATTTGAATTTTGTATTTTGCATTTTTGATTTGAACTTTGGTTTTGATTTGTACTTTGCTATTTGGTTTGTACTTTGCCCAGTTTTTGGTTGCTACTTTGTCTCTTGCCCCCGTTTTTGTCTGCTCCTGTTTTTTCGTGTTCAGCTTTACAATAGAGCTCGCTTTTTGTTTCCCCTAGCCTTGCCTCTCGTGTATAACTGCATTTGGGTCCACCTTCCCCTTTCCTTGGTCTTCCCTTTAACCCCCCTCTTGACAGAATGACCAGACCACAGATAGACCCAGCAGTTAATGGCCACGAAATAATTAAATGGTATTGGGACTTCATGACCAATCCTGCTAGTAGGGCTCGTCAAGTTGCTGCTAGCAAACTTTTCTTCCAGGCCGCAGCCCAAACCCACGCCACAGTCACAGCCTCTGCCAAGCTACCAGCCTCAGCTGAAGTGTCTCCATTCTGGGGAACCCCCCTGGCCTACAAAGCTCCCCGACCTAGAAAGCGACGTTCTCTGCAGTGGCCTGGCTCCCTGACGTCAGGCTCTGAGGCCCCAGCCCAAACTCATGCCTCAACTCCGGCGTCAGACCATGCCTCAGCTCCGGCGTCAGACCATGCCTCAGCTCCGGCGTCAGACCATGCCTCAGCTCCGGCCACAGACCATGCCTCAGCTCCGGCCACAGACCATGCCTCAGCTCCAGCACAGCTACCAGCCCATGCCTCAGCTCGATTCCCAGCTCCTATGTTGGCTGACCAGCCGATGCCAGCCCTGCATCCCCTTTGACGGCATGGCTGACAACGGTTCCAGCTGGCCCTCAGTTGGCGGCCCGGTCGACACCTGCCAGTGGCCCTCAGTTGGCGGCCCGGTCGACACCTGCCAGTGGCCCTCAGTCGGCGGCCCGGTCGACACCTGCCAGTGGCCTTCAGTTGGCGGCCCGGTCGACACCTGCCAGTGGCCTTCAGTTGGCGGCCCGGTCGACACCTGCCAGTGGCCTTCAGTTGGCGGCCCTAACGAGGCCTGTTCCTACTCCTCGGTCAGAGGCCCGGCCTAGGCCCACGCCAAGTCCAGACCCTGCACCTCGGTCGGAGGACCGGCCGAGGCCTGTTCCTGCTCCTCGGTTGGAGGCCCGGCGGAGGCCCAAGTCCAGCCCAAGCCCCTCGGTCGGAGGCCCGGCCGAGGTCCACGCCAAGTCCAGACCCTGCTCCTCGGTCGGAGGACTGGCCGAGGCCTGTTCCTGCTCCTCGGTCGGAGGACCGGCCGAGGCCTGTTCCTGCTCCTCGGTCGGAGGACCGGCCGAGGCCTGTTCCTGCTCCTCGGTCGGAGGACCGGCCAAGTCCAGCGTCTGCTCCTCGGTCGGAGGCCCGGCCGAGTCCCACGCCAGGTCCAGCGCCTGCTCCTTGGTCGGAGGACCGGCCGAGTCCCACGCCAAGTCCAGTGCCAGCTCCTCGGTTGGAGGCCCAGCTGAGGTCGTCTGCTGCCAGCGAGCGTTCATCAGCTCCCAGGCCACCAGCTCCCGGCAAACCTCTGTTGGTGGTCCGGCCAAGACCCAGGAGGTATTCCCAGCCAGCGGTCTGGCCTCAAGAGCATCTTCGCCTTCTCCGACGGCCTCCAGTGGGTCCCAGCCCGCGACCTCCGCCGCCGGCCTCCAGTGGGTCCCAGCCCGCACCTCCGCCGCCGGCCTCCAGTGGGTCCCAGCCCACGCCTTTGCCGCCGGCCTCCAGTCGGTCCCAGCCCACGCCTTTGCCGCCGGCCTCCAGTCGGTCCCAGCCCACGCCTTTGCCGCCGACCTCCAGTCGGTCCCAGCCCACGCCTTTGCCGCCGGCCTCCAGTCGGTCCCAGCCTACGCCTTCGTCTTCGCCGCCGGCCTCCAGAGCGCCTACGCCTTCGTCTTCGTCGCCGGCCTCCAGAACGCCTTCGTCTTCGTCTTCATCGCCGACCTCCAGGACGTCTTCGTCGCCGGCCTCCAGAACGCCTTCGTCTTCGTCTTCATCGCCGGCCTCCAGGACGTCTTCGTCGCCGGCCTACAGAACGCCTACGTCTTCGTCCACGTCCCCGGCCTCTAGTGGGTCCCAGTCCACATCCCCGGCCTCTAGGGGGCCCCTAGATTCATGTGCCTGCTCCTGTCTGTTCCTTGTTCCCCACGGTATGTGTTTTGGATTTGAGTTTTGTATTTTGCATTTTTGATTTGAACTTTGGTTTTGATTTGTACTTTGCTATTTGGTTTGTACTTTGCCCAGTTTTTGGTTGCTACTTTGTCTCTTGCCCCCGTTTTTGTCTGCTCCTGTTTTTTCGTGTTCAGCTTTACAATAAAGCTCGCTTTTTGTTTCCCCTAGCCTTGCCTCTCATGTATAACTGCATTTGGGTCCACCTTCCCCTTTCCTTAGTCTTCCCTTTAACCCCCCGCTTGACACATATTGTGCATCACTACTGCAAATTGCACTTTTTTATTTGCCTGTTCACCCACTGTATAAGTAAACTTTATGTACTGCTGCGACAAATCAATTATACCTCCTGACACGTCTGGCATAACTCGGCTAAAGGTTGGCTGGGATATTCCTGACCTGTCGGCCAATTCCCTCTGGAATGTGCCGGTTGCCAGAACCCGAGTGTTGTGAGCACTTGAAGCGGGACTAGCGCGGCGTGGTTTCTGCGGGTGCTCCTCTCCAACGCTGGGCCCAAAACCGCACACAGATCCAAGAGTACAGCTCGGGAGTGGGAAACAGCTCATCAGCCACTCGTCACTGTTGGCCAGTGGATCTTGCTGGTCTCTGAAGTTCTGCTCCCTGTGTTTCCTCCCATTTGCCACATCCTATTTGTATGGCACCAAAACAGTTACAAAGTGTTGTATGCGTTATGCATTGAAAACGGAGATGAAACAAAATGGGCTATATGATATAGGATATTAATATATTAAACTGCATTCATATCAGTGTAAACAATAATATACATTTCTCCTTACCCCAGTTATGTGCGTACGCATGGGTGACAGTTGGCGTGGAGGACCACACATTTTCCCGTCAAGTTCTCTTATTATAAATCCCACTGTTTGCATAGAGAGTGGCGTACGCCTTCTTTTGTGCGTATGCAAGGTTTATAAATAAGGCCCCTGGTCTGTGAACACTGCGGCACAGGTCAAGAAGGCACAGCAGTGTCTGCACTTCCTGTGAAGGATGAGGAGAGCCCTCCTGTCCTCGCCCATCCTCACTACATTCTACAGGAGCACCATAGAGAGCATCCTGACCAGCTGCATCTCCATGTAGTGTGGCAGCTGCAAAGCCTCTGACTGGAGGAATGTGAGGAGAGTGGTGAGGACAGCGGAGAAGATCATTGGGACTTCTCCGCACTACCTAACTCAACAATGTCACTTTCACTAATTTGCACTTTCAGTATGTTTCTGTTTTTGATATTTATTATTCTTATTGTGGTATTTTTTGATATACTTTCATATTTCAATCCAATACTGAGCCCCTGAAACGAAATTTCGTTTTGTGTTCACTTGTTGCACACTGAATGACAATAAAATCTGTCTTAGTCTAAGTCTAAGGAAGACACCTAATTTATATCACATGACATAAGTACCCCAGATTTGATTTGTCAGTATCCCCATTCACACTGCCCTTTGAATGCAGGAACTAGTGATGGGAATTCCAGCTCTTTTAAGAGAGCCGGTTCTTATGGTTCGGTTCACTAAAAAGAGCCGGCTCTCTCGGCTCCCAACTGGCTCCTCAGATTTTTTTGTTGTTTAAATTAATTTATTACCAAAAATAATGAAAAATTATGTGTAAAATGAATTATTAATGTACAAAACATACATTATATCAAATTATTATTTATATGGCTTATTATACTCAACATGCAACAGAGTGCTACAAAAAATAAATTTTAAAGTACATAGCCTTTTGCACAAACTGTGTCATATAGCTCTGGGTTGTAGGTCCAGGTGGTTGTGGTGGTGTACTGTAGACACTGTAGATGCTGCAGGAGCAGCAGCAGCAGCAGCAAAAGTTGCAGTAGACAAACTGGCACCTTCATTAGCAGCAGGTTCACTTGCTTGTCTTTATTCTTTCAACTGCACTGATCTCTCTCTCTCTCTCTCTCTCTCTCTCTCTCTCTCTCTCTCTCTCTCTCTCTTTCTCTCTCTCGCTGTGTGTGCTGTGTCTGAAGCCCCGCCCCTCCGGCTCAGTGCGGACACACAGACGGCACCACGCATCGTGTAGTTGACCAATCACGTGGGGCTTGAACAGAAAAAAAAATAGAGGACAAAAAAAAAAGGCTCTGGCTCCCAGACAGGAGCCGGCTCCGATCGTTCACTTCAGAGAGCTGGCTCTAAGAGCTGTTTCTTTTGCGACCAACACATCACTAGCCGGAATCATGTGCCGATTGTCTATGTGAAAGTTACAGATGGGGAGGGGGAACAGTTTCCCTGCAGTCCTGATCCACCTCTGAAGGTGGTTTCAGAGCCACAGCAGAGATAAGACGGCGTCTCTGTGAAAAACCAAGGCACAGATCACGGGTGTTTCGGTCTGATGCTGTTCACAGTCTGACAGCTAAACAGATCCTTCACTCATCAAGTAAAAGAGAAATGTCCCACACTTCAACCCACAAAGCAACTTTACAGGACCAAACAATAGTAATGTGGCAACTGGTAATGTCTGGCGGTTATTATATGACGTGATTCAGTGCAAAAGATTTTAACTCACCAAGTGTTTGTCTCCTTCCACTGTTGTGTTGTTGTAGTTTCTGTCTTGAAAAAAATCACTGCGATGGTCAGCTCTCCCGACCGAGACTTCAGTGAACTTTCCCCCAGAGAACAGCCTCCCTACCCACGAGTGTTAGACAGCGTGCAGTTTACTGATGGTGATTATGTAATTATGTAACTTTGTCACTTTCCAGGATGCACGGTGGGTCAGGCTCTCAATCACTCTCAACACATCATGATCTCATCCATATGATTATTATATGTTTAGATTGACAGGAGGACACCAGGGTAAACTCTGAAAAAATCATGGTCATCAACATCATGATGCAGACCATCACGTCTCTGCTTGGTTCTGTGTTAAAAAACAAATGCAGAGAATTGGAAAGCCTTCACAGTGGAGATGATGCAGAGTTTCGTGTGAAAAGGGCTACTGTTTGCTAACTTTGTCAGACAGTGCACCTAATGTTAGCTGTGTGAGCTGACACTATTCGCCTGTGGAGATGGGATTTTCTTATACAAATACAAAAGACAGACATTGTGTATGTGGTGATGTTTTCTGGCACTGTGAGTGCATGGTATTGGTTTTTCATTCACTCATAAAAGTAAGTGATTATGATTGGATTCCACAACAGACTTTATCCTACCTGATTGTGGGGTTCTAAAACAATGATTTCATGTGGAGAAAAAGTGAGTGCACTGGTTTATACATTAGCTGCAAAAAGGTTTCCATTCATTTCTGAGTGACGCTAAGCACCGCAATTTTCATCTGTGCAAGTCCACTTATAATAGTATAATTAATTATTTCCAGGAGAGTTCCTGCAGGATTGTTTATTCGTCAGAGTCCATCCTTTGACAGTTCTATTTAGCTTAATTTGTGTATGATTTACCAGTCTTGATTATTCTATAATTAAATTGTCAAAGTGAGTGAAGACATGGGCACTTATATGGAAGATAAATAATGCACATGGGCACATTTACCATTCAGTGCGTCTATAACAGAAAACGTCAAAACAGATGAAATTTCAAGGCTGGCTGTCAGGTTAATCTTTACTTGTACAATTAGTAAAAAAAAAAAAAAAAAAAAATACAATACAAGCTTTAATTTAAAAGTTATCTTCTCAGATAGTGTTAACAATAGCATGACGAATGACGGAATGATTATGGTCATTATGTAGGTTTTCATCAGGCCATGTACTCTACTCCTGCTTCGAAAATGACTGCATGTAAGATGACCACCATTCAAAAAGAAATCAACCATTAAGTAAGATTATTTGTCAGGTAAAATGTAATGGTGCACTATAATGGACAACAAGCACCGTAAGTATTAAATGGTTTACTTGTTCCATGGAGCTGCTACTTTCCTTAAATCTTTGTGGTTAAATATATGCCAGATTATTTGTTGGGATTTGATAGTGACAACACAACAATAACTGCTAAATAAGAGTTTGATGAATAATTTAGTTACAATTAGGTTTGGGTACCAAGCTCAGTACTTGTACCAACCAATTTAAGATGGTACTACATAGTACCGATTTACAGTAAATCAGTGGGTGCCATCTTCAGGTGTGTGAGCACATCTGTAGAGTTAGGTTACAGAGCGAGAGGGAGAGACATCACCACTGCAACAAGTCACAGTCAGTCAGGGCAACAATATTTGTAATGCAAAATACATAGTCTGAAAGTCAAGTCCCCTACAGCTGACATAAGCATGCCTGCAGCCAGCATTGCACTCATCTAAAGAGAGTGGAACCCTCCAACATGAACAATGAGGCATCAGTGACATCATCAACATCTTGATATAATTGATTAGCTAGATGGAGAAGTTGTTGGTGACATAACTGGGATTTTTTTCATGGTCTTGGTTGCATTGTCTTAGCATTCTTAGCATTAAGGGGGAGCACAAAGACTATATACACACACTAACAAGGGGATGAGGTGCAGGTGGAGTGAGGTGGGAAAAGGACAGGTGAGGGAAAAGAACGTAAAAACACTGGAAGGAGAGAAAACAGAGCAGGTGTGGAGAGCAGGAAAAAAAACAAGACATGACACACAAGGGCAAAATACAGAATAAAAGAGGACACCATAAACACAACACCAGAATGCCCATGACAGCAGCAAACTCACACATCTGTGGGGGTCTCTAACACATTACCAACAACCACTATTATATATTTTTTTCTGATGATATAAACAGGTTACAAGAAACATGTTTTCCAAAGGAACTACACACCATATTCTCTCTGAATGACAGTGATGATGACCATGTATCTCTCTGGGGTATACACTGTCATACTTTCTCCTATTTAAATTAAATAACTGTTGCAGTTGCTACTTGACACGACTGTTGCAAGAAGTGGGATGGTGTGTGTGTGTGTGTGTGAGTGAGAAAGTCATGGACATGGATCACGTAAATGAAATGAAGTCACTAGTGTAGGAACACAAGCCCTTCTGTCTCTGCATCTTAAAGAGGTCCTGTTCTGCCATGATTACCTTTGACCCAAATTGTCTCCTTCTTCCAGCATATGGGCCTGAGAGCCCCTGTCACCTCTTGACCTGGCAAGAAGTGGAGAAACTGTCTCTTCCTCTCACAGAGTCCCTGTTTCTGTCATTAATTACCAATTTGACTGTTTTCTCTAAAGGTGCCTGTTCGTCTAAAAACCTATTTACTAAGTAAGAAGAGACAATGGGCCTCATTCATGAACCGTTCTTACGAACAAATTTGTTCTTAAGTCCCACTTACAAAGATTTTACGAAGATTGTGGCATTCATGAATTTTTTCTTATCTAGGATTTTTTCTTAGGCAAGAACAAATCCTACGAACACTCAGGAGTACTCTTACGCATATTTCAGTGCCGAAATGTTGGCATGGTTGTGTTTTCTTCTCTTGTGTAGTTCAATAAAATGCAATATCCATCCATCCATCCATTTTCATCCGCTTATCCGGGGCCGGGTCGCGGGGGCAGCTGCCTGAGCAGGGACACCCAGACTTCCCTCTCCACGGATACTGCCTCCAGCTCTTCCGGGAGGACCCCAAGGCGTTCCCAGGCCAGCTGAGTGACATAGTCACACTAGCGTGTCCTGGGTCTTCCTCGGGGTCTCCTCCCGGAGGGACATGCCAGGAACACCTCCCGAGGGAGGCGTCCCGGGGGCATCCGAAACAGATGCCCGAGCCACCTCAGCTGGCTCCTCTCGATGTGGAGGAGCAGCGGCTCTACTCTGAGCTCCTCCCGGGTGACAGAGCTCTTCACCCTATCTCTAAGGGAGCGCCCTGCCACCCTGCGGAGGAAACTCATTTCGGCCGCTTGTATCCGGGATCTTATTCTTTCGGTCATGACCCAAAGTTCATGGCCATAGGTGAGGGTCGGAACGTAGATTGACTGGTAAATCGAGAGCTTCGCCTTTCGGCTCAGCTCTCTCTTCACCACGACCGACCGATACAACGACCGCATTACTGCGGCCGCTGCACCGATCCGTCTGTCAATCTCACGCTCCATCCTTCCCTCACTCGTGAACAAGACCCCAAGATACTTGAACTCCTCCACTTGAGGCAGAAACTCTCCTCCCACCTGGAGGGAGCAGGCCACCTTTTTCCGGTCGAGAACCATGCCTCGGATTTGGAGGTGCTGATTCTCATCCCAGCCGCTTCACACTCGGCTGCAAACCGCCCAAGGACATGCTGGAGGTCCCGGCTCGAAGGAGCCAACAAGACCACATCATCCGCGAAAAGCAGAGATGAGATCCATTGGCTCCCGAACCAGATCCCCTCCGGCCCGTGGCTGCGCCTAGAAATTCTGTCCATAAAAGTAATGAACAGAACTGGTGACAAAGGGCAGCCCTGCCAGAGTCCAACATGCACTGGGAACAGGTCTGACTTACTGCCGGCAATGCGAACCAAGCTCCTGCTCCAGCAGTACAGGGACCGCACGGCCCTTAACAGAGGGCCTCCGACCCCGTACTCCCGGAGCACCCCCCACAGTATGCCACGAGGGACACGGTCGAATGCCTTCTCCAAGTCCACAAAACACATGTGGACTGGTTGGGCAAACTCCCATGAACCCTCAAGCACCCTGCGGAGGGTATAGAGCTGGTCCAGTGTTCCACGGCCAGGACGAAAACCGCATTGTTCCTCCTGGATCCGAGGTTCGACTATCGGCCGAATTCTCCTCTCCAGTACCCTGGAATAGACTTTCCCGGGGAGGCTGAGGAGTGTGATCCCCCGATAGTTGGAACACACCCTCCGGTCCCCCTTTTTAAATAGGGGGACCACCACCCCGGTCTGCCAGTCCAGAGGCACTGTCCCCGACTGCCACGCGATGCTGCAGAGACGTGTCAACCAAGACAGCCCCACAACATCCAGAGACTTGAGGTACTCAGGGCGGATCTCATCCACCCCCGGTGCTTTGCCACTGAGGAGCTTACGGACTACCTCAGTGACTTCGGCTTGGGTGATGGATGGGTCAACCTCTGAGTCCCCAGCCTCTGCTTCCTCTATGGAAGGCGTGTCAGTGGGATTGAGGAGATCCTCGAAGTATTCCTTCCGCCGCCCGACGATGTCCCCAGTCGAGGTCAACAGCTCCCCACCTCCACTGTAAACAGTGTTGGTGGAGGACTGCTTCCTCCTCCTGAGGCGCCGGATGGTTTGCCAGAATTTCTTCGAGGCCGACCGGTAGTCCTCCTCCATGGCCTCCCCGAACTCTTCCCAGACCCGAGTTTTTGCTTCCGAGACTGCCCGTGCTGCCGCAAGCTTGGCCTGCTGGTACCCGTCAGCTGCCTCAGGAGTCCCCCGGGCCAGCCAGGCCCGGTAGGACTCCTTCTTCAGCTTGACAGCAACCCTTACTTCCGGGGTCCACCACCGGGTTCGGGGATTGCCGCCGCGACAGGCACCGGAGACCTTACGGCCACAGCTCCGGACAGCCGCGTCAACAATGGAGGTGGAGAACATGGTCCATTCGGACTCAATGTCCCCAGCCTCCCTCGGGATCTGGTCAAAGCTCTCCCGGAGGTGGGAGTTAAAGATCTCCCTGGCAGAGGGTTCTGCCAGACGTTCCCAGCAGACCCTCACAATACGTTTGGGCCTGCCAGGTCTGTCCAGCTTCCTCCCCCGCCAGCGGGTCCAACTCACCACCAGGTGGTGATCAGTTGACAGCTCAGCCCCTCTCTTCACCCGAGTGTCCAAGACATACGGCCGGAGGTCAGATGACACGACCACAAAGTCGATCATTGATCTCCGGCCTAGGGTGTCTTGGTGCCACGTGCACATATGGACACCCGTATGCTTGAACATGGTGTTCGTTATGGACAAACCGTGACTAGCACAGAAGTCCAGTAACAAAACACCACTCGGGTTCAGATCGGGGAGGCCGTTCCTCCCAATCACACCCCTTCAGGTAACACTGTCATCGCCCACGTGGGCGTTGAAGTCCCCCAGGAGAACGACGGAGTCCCCGGTTGGAGCACTCTCCAGTACCCCTCCCAGGGACTCCAAGAAGGCCGGGTACTCTGCACCGCTGTTCGGCCCATAAGCCGAGACAACGGTGAGAGTCCTATCCCCGACCCGAAGGCGCAGGGAAACGACCCTCTCGTTCACCGGGGAGAACTCCAACTCATGGCGGCTGAGCTGGGGGGCTATAAGCAAGCCCACACCAGCTCGCCTCCTCTCGCCGCGGGCAACTCCAGAGTGGAAGATAATATTACAGTGATAATTCTGTCATATTTATTCATTTATTTATTTATTTAATATTTTTGGTAATTTACAAAGAATTTAACACTAGAACGGCCAAGACGGTCATTTTGACCGTTTTCAAATTTATATGTGCAATAACTTTGTTGAATGAAAAAATACAATACTGCCATTACCTGACTTTAACTAAAAGTGCTTGAATTTTAATTTAGAATAGTTTTTATATAAATTACACAAAAGACAAAGAAAATATAATATGTTCTACCTATTCCGGCCATCAGCGGTCATTTTGACCGCACATCATTTCGCGGGGTTCATTGTTTCATTTTTCGCGCGGTTTGCTGCTGTCTCTATTGTCTCTAACTTTGTTAGTGGTCTCCAGCTGTGCTTTTTTGCAAATGTACCTGCAAGATAATTATGATCTGGTTGTATTATATAGCCTGGTTGGCACCATGGGCAAACGTAAACGGGAGTTCCCCCTCTGTGAAACAGCGAGAGGAGCTGTTGATGCGACTCTGACTGTGTGGCAGTGAAAGCAGAGGAAGAATGTCTGCATCCTGAGCACCGTGCACACAGCTGTTGACACCTTAAGTGGGGCGAAGGCAAAACCAGAGTCTGTTATGTCAACAATAACACCAAGCACGGCGAGGACGTCCCGGACCAGATGCGAGGGAGTGCTCCGTCACAGGCAGTGCGGAAGTTGGCCAGTGGTGGTCTTCTATAACATCCTCCTCCTCCTCCTCGACCTGGCTGGGATCAATGCCCGCATCATGTTCAAGGAGCACCAGCAGCAGGAGATCCCGGAGGAGCGGAGGTCAGAATACAAGGAGGGGAAAGCGGCCGCGGCAGGCTCCACAAGGTGGGCAGCAGCGTGTCTGCTGACTGCCGCAGCAGGAGCGGCAGACACGGAGCCTGAGGCAGTGCCGGTCCCAAAGAACGGCTTTTAATTTGTATTATTATTATTATTATTATTTATTATTATTATTATTATTATTATTATCACATTATTATTATCACATTATTATTATTATTATTATTATTATTATTATTATCAGCTCGTTTTCAGCTTTTTCGATTTTTATTTTTTACTATATATTATGACATATTAAAATACATTTTCATAATCAAAGAAGTCACTATTAACTGTTAATTTTATTGTTGTGAGTTTTCGCTATTGAAATCTTGTGTAAATATATGCAATAATTACTGTTTACATGTGCGATGATATGAATAATGATAGGCTCAATGTATAATTAAACTTGTTAAAATTTACATTTTGGTGTTATTTCGTTTTTAAAAAAATATTATGACACGATGAATGCATTAATCACTCAATTGAGTATTTACATGAAAGATTATAAAGTTTATTATCTACGACCGTAGTAGTTTTGGAATTCCGGCCCTTCACTAGAACGGCCAAGACTAATTTTGACAGTTTTCAAATTTTTAGCTATGTTGTTGAATGAATACTACTAATACATGACTTTTACTAAAAGTTTCTGTATTTTAATTTTAAAAAGTTTTTAATAAAAATAACACAAAAGACAATGATGTTATACCTCTTCCGGCCATTTCGCGGGGCTTCATTGATAAATTTTTCGCGCGGTTTGCATTCCTTTGTCTCTCTTGTCTCCAACTTCAGCGGTCTCCAGCTGTGCTTCCTTACGAATTAATTTGTTGATTATTTTCTACCTTTTATTTTTGCTAAATTGTTGTTGATATATCTGCCATGGAGTCGAGCCTGCAAAACATGTCAAAAAACGAAAGAATGAAGAGGCATCTAAATACTGCAGAAGCCCTGAAGATGTATCAGGACTTGGAAAGTGGTGATTCTGATGGAGGGCATCCATCAGAGTTTGGAGAGGACAACGACCTTTCCTGGGTAGGCCTACATGAAAACACCTCTTCAGAGAGTGACACAGAGGGCTCTATCTTGCACTCAGCGCAATTGACTTTGTACACTGGTGCTTGTGTAATTCCTATTTTGCATTCGGCGCACATTGGAAGTTTCCCTCCGCAGACGCACGTCCTTAAATTAGGGAATGACTTTGCGCTCCCGGGGGCGGTTCAGCGAAAAGAGGAGGCGTGTTCCGGCGCAAACGTTCACTGGTGCTATTTTGCCGTTTCAGAAAACACTGAAAGTGGCGCTTATTCAGATGCTATTTTAAGGGCGCATGCTTGGCCATAATGTAGCGTGTGCTTAACGTGCATACACTTTGCTTCTCCCATCTACATGGAAGCAGTTCCCGTTTTTGCAAACCATACAAAAAAGTGTTGAAAAGATTTAAACAGAAGAACTAATTCTTTTTCCTCTGATATGCAACGCGCCCGCCGTAGCCGTGAGGGTCCGGGAGTGGCAATGCGCGATGTGCTCCTAGTGGAGCGGGTGGACAGAGATGGAGTTGGAGGAGGAGGAGGAAGGGGCACAACAGGAGCAGGTGGTGCATTTGGAGACTTGAGGCGATGCGCCTGAGAGGCCGCAGCAACATCGCCACCCGGTCAAGACGGGCAATTAATACCTTGCTGCATCCCGGACAGTGCGGTCCGGTCTGACAATGCTGCCACGGCGTGTAGTGGGTCTGGATCCTCTGCACCTTGGTGTTTGCGCTGCTCCGTCATCAGCTGGCCGTTGCGCACTGCTTGGCCCGTGCGCACTGCTCCCGTGGCCCGGTGCGATCTCATGGGGATGCCAGCCGTAGAAACAATTGTGGCAATTTCCTCCCACGCCCGTTTAACCAAAGCTAATTTGGATGGATTTCTCCCATCCCCATACAAGGCCACTTCTCGGTCTTTTACGGCCCTGACGAGAACGTTGGTCTCCTTGGCTGTGAACAGCTCCTGGCGTGCACCTGGCAAATTCGCCATTATAATAGCAATGCGCCATAGCACAAGTGCGCCTGCTTTTAAAGGGAATGTGAGATGACGCTCTGATTGGTTTATTGCACGTTACGCCCAAACCACACCTATGACTAATGTAGCTACTTCAGACCAACCCATTTTAGATTTGCGCCGGGCGCAAGAGTCATTTATCCCGGCGGCATAATAGCAACAGCGCCTGAGATCCGCCCACAAAGCTACTTGCGCTTTGCGTTTGATACTTGCGTTTCAGATCGTTAAGATAGGGCCCAGAGTCTCTACCGAGGAAAAAGAGACGACTTTCCCCGGCGGCTACGGCCTACATTGCTCAAGGTAAGCTCCGCTGACCTAAGTTATAGCCTGGGCTATTACTTTGATGCTCATATTTTATTATTACCATTATTATTTATATTATTATTATTATTAGGCTATTATTATGCTATTACTGTTGTTCTAGGCCTCCCGGACCCAGCTCTTGAGCCCACTGGACTGCTCAGCCCGCCATTGCTCTCATCTCAGCCGGAGGAGGCTGTGGAAAAGGGCAAGGATGGGACGGTGTGGATGGTCCTTCATCCAGATGGACGTCCAGGTAGAAGGCAGAGCCAAAATGTCCTGACCGAAGCTGCTGGCCCCACAGCGCACGCTAAGCGCAATGTCGAGGATGCGCTCACCGCCTTTCTCTGTGTGTTCGACAATGGCATGCTGAAGCACATCAGGGACTGCACTGTGGCTGAGGCTCATCGGGAGAACGGTGATAGCTCGTGGGACCTGACAGTAGCTGAACTGAAAGCCTTCATAGCGCTCTTATATGTCCGTGGCGCACAGTGCACAAAAAACATTGAGCCCAGCAGTCTGTGGTCGGAGGAATGGGGCATCCCGTTTTTCCCACAAACGATGTCGAGAAATCGCTTTAGGGACATTATGAGGTTCTTGCGATTTGACAGAAAGGAAACCCGACGTGCGCGTCTGCAGGATGATAAGTTTGCCCTGGTCCGGGCCACTTGGGACAGGTTCATACAGAACAGCATAGCCTGTTACAAACCCGGGGCCAACATCACTATTGATGAGCAGCTGTTCCCCACAAAAGCCCGCTGCAGGTTTACTCAATATATGGGGAATAAGCCCAATAAATTCGGTATAAAATTTTGGTTGGCTGCTGATGTCGAATCTAAATACATGGTGAATGGGTCTCCATATCTGGGGAAGGAGGAGACGCAGAGCCCAGGTCAACTCGTGGGAGAGAGTGTGCTGATAAAACTGGCGGAGCCATTCTTGGGGAAGGGAAGAAATATCACCACGGACAATTTCTTTATGTCCCTAAAACTGGCCACCGCCTTACAGGCAAAGAAGACCAGCCTGGTTGGCACTTTGGGCAGGCAGAAACGGGAGTTGCCCCCCTCCGTGAAACAGCCTGCAGAGCTGTTCAGCACTAAGGTGCTGACGTGTGCAGATGCGACTCTGACGGTTTACCAGGCAAAGCAGAAGAAGAACGTCTGCATCCTGAGCACCGTGCACACAGGTGTGGGCACTTTCAGTGGGGCGAAGGCAAAGCCAGAGGCGGTCACGTACTATAACAACACCAAGTACGGCGTGGACGTCCTGGACCAGATGGCGAAGGCGCACTCCGTCAAAGGCGGTACGCGAAGATGGCCAGTGGCGGTGTTTTACAACATCCTTGACCTGGCCGGTATAAATTCCCACATCTTGTTCAAGGAGTGCACAAGCAGCAGGATAGCCCGGAGGAAGTTCCTTCAGCAGCTGGCAGAGGAGCTGAGGGCCGAATTCATGGAGGGGAAAGGTGCCGCGCGGCAGGCGGCAGAAGGTGGGCGGCAGAGAAAACAACCACTGCAGCAGCAGCAGACACAGCAGCAGACACCAAAACGGAGGCAGTGCCAGGTCCGAAAGCGCTGCAAACAAAATAAAACATCTGACACTTGCAGCCAATGCCACAAACCTGTGTGTGGAAGTTGTGTGAGGAGAGCGGAAGTAATCTGCATGTCTTGTGACTGATCACAGTTTGTAATTGTTGAGTGTCGGTACGTAATGTAATTAGTTTAAAAAATCTGTAACATATAATTGGATGTTGTTTTATTGTTCTATTGAGTAAAGTTCTTTCTTGGCTCTTTTTACTTTTGTTCTTGTTTTAGATCAGCTCGTTTCCAGCTTTTTCGATTATTATTATTTTTTATTAGGCTATATAATATTTAGAGTTAAAATAAAATGTTTCGTTTATCATATGATAATAAGTGTTAAAATAAAATGTTTCATAATCAAATTAGATACTTTTAATTGTTAATTTCCTTGTTCCGAGTTTTCTGTATTGTACTGTACCGTACGGCACTGTTTAATTGTGTGTAAATATATGCAATAATTACTATGTTTCGTGTTCAATGTATAATCAAACTTGTTAAAATGTACATTTTGATGTAGTGTCATTCTTTAAAAAGATTACCATGACACAATGAATTCATTCATCAATCAATTGGGTATTTACATAAGAGATTATTGAGTTTAAAATCTAGCAGTCAAAATGACCGCTAGCGGCCGTTCTAGTAGTTTCGGAAAGCCGGCTGTTCTAGTGTTAAATTCTAAAATAAATTAAATGTGCCAATGATTTAAGATAAATCAAGTAAATTGGAAACATGCCATCAATTAGTAGTGTATTTACCAGTTAAATGTCTCTGACACGTTTTGTTAAGATAGGACAAGAAGGAATATGTATAAGTCCTTGGTCCTACTGTGTATTGTATACTCAAGTGTTTTATGCCTTAATCATGTTTTAATTCTTTTTGAATGATAAATGATCATAATCATGTCGCATCTTTTCACGAAGACAAAAATTCAACCTTTAAGATGGTGAAGTTTTTGGGATGGTTGAACATGATTTCGAAACATCAAAACAATAGTTTGTTTTTGTGAGTCTAAACTCAGGTCACAGAAGGATTGACACTGTCAGTCTTTAAAGACTATGATCATTTGATGAAGAACGTTGCAGTTATTGTCTGCTTCAGAAGCCGTACAAGATGTCTCAAACGAAAGAGACTTTGTGTGCTCCTAACCGAGACTGACTCTGCCACCAGCGCGGAAACCCCGCTGGGCCTTCGGACCGAGAGTTCCTCAACAGAGTAACGGCCTTCCCTCTGGCTATTGGACCGACGCGCTGTGCCGTAGTCCAACCCAGAACTCACAAGGAAACCAAACTTCAGGACCTCCTGACTCCCAGACAAAACAGGCTGAACGTCTTCATACAGCTGGATCCATACACATGAGAACGAGTTAGTGTCTAAAGTTCTGACTTCTGTTTAGGTTCTGACTTCTGTCTAAGTTCTGACTGAATTATTTAGTCAATAAGTAAGGGATAATGTATAGAACGGCGATCACTATCGGGAAACTATCAGTTTGTCCTGAAGGGTCTTATTTTCCCGATAGTGACCGCCGTTATATACATTATCCTGCTTATTACACGGTTACTTTCCAACACACACAAAAAAATAAAAATTTAAACTGACCTTTCATAGTGTTTTTCAGCAGAGAAATATAGTTCGCCAAACTGACGCCGTTTCGCTTCTCCCTCTTCGCTGCTTTCCTCTCTTTTTCTTTTCTTGACCGGTGACAACAACTCAGCCTTTTGCCAAGAGTTGAAATCACCATATTTTCCAAGAATATTAAAGTTAATGTGAAATTCATCCATACTAGTGGCCTAGGAGTACGTTTTTTCCGATATGAAGCAGACTACAGATGAGCTGACGTGGCTTAGCAACCGAAGACGCTGGGGTGATAAGTGACCGGACTACTTCAGAGCAAAGATTTTAGAGCATGGAGTGCTACAAAATTCGTGAATCAGAGGCAAAAAGGCCACTTTCCTTGACAACGGTCAAATATGCTTAGCAGCGGTCAATTATACGAAAATAATTGACCGCCGAACGTTGGGAAGGCCCATTCAAGTGAATGGAGCATTCTACAGCATTAAGAAGAGCCGTGTAATAAACATATATAATTGTTAAGAAGAGCCGTGTAACATTGAGTCACTTGTGAATAGTGTCCAACCCTAGTTACATTGTCTGTCACCTCTGAATGATAGTGTTTGAAGTGTTTCATCAACATTTATAAAATGTGGTAACTACTAAAATGATTGAAAATTATTGGTTGACTTTGGATTCACTTTCATCAATAGTCAATGTGCTGTGGCACAGAATGGACTGCTTTTACCAGGGACAAAGAAGGAACCCACACCATTCCCCCAACACATTTACTGAAGTGCACTTCATCCAGCTCTTTCATTTATGTTTATGAAATTATAAAAGCTCAGTTAGCACAGCCTGTAGGGTTGTGTCATGTGTGTCTGACTCTACTTTGTGCTCCACTGATCCACAAGCACAGAGCCGTTGGCGTATTGTTATTACACCAGTGATGGCAGTCATGGTCATCTCATTTCCAGCTTAGCTACACAGTCTTCTAAACATCCTTTTAGTCAAGGATACTTTTCGCTCTTATAACATCTCTAATTATGTTGTCTGGCACTCTCCACTCAGGCTGAATGCATGCTATCTTTCCTTCAGCAAACATGCTTTCACAGGGTTTTGGTTATGCACAACTACAGCCTCTGGAAGTGTGAAAGTCTTCCCCTCTCACGCTCTCCCACCCAGGAAAATAAATCCTCTTGCCAGAATAAGACAGCAAGGCTGGGCTCTGACCCTGCAGGCTGTTTGTAATCAACACGGTGTGGCAGTGGAGATGGCAAAAGACGCTGTGAAGCCCCGCATGATGCAGCATCATACTGAAAGACAAAGCAGCCTTGTCTGATAGGTGAATGTTGATGGCTAGTTGTACGTACAGTATGTGATGCTTAGTGCAGCCAACTACTGTGTATCTCCACTGAATCTAACCACTGCAATATGCATATAGTGTCTTTTATTACAAATAAATGTCCACAAGGGTACACAGTAACAGGGCTGGACTGGGACAAAAAATCGGCCCTGGCATTTTTGGCTTAGACCGGCCCCTCATAATTAGCGGAGCACAACCGGAAAAAAAACCCATAACTTTTTGCCTTTGGCTTATTAGAAATCTACAGTTTATTATTACTTTAGAAGTCTATCAAATAACCATTGTGGAAAGCAAATAAGTACATTTACTCAACACATAGTTGAGTAAAGGTATATTCTATTTCAAGCATAATGTATCATCGGCATCCTAGATCTCAGAAGTTTAGCATCTGTTGTTAACTCTACCACTTTTGTCTGCTCTGTGTAGTTCAATTGATTATTTTATCCTTTTTATTGAAATCATCTCTAATATGTATTTTCTGAATTTCCCTGATATAGCAGCTCAATTCTAATTCTTCAGGTTAAAGGGTGCTCCCTTTAAAAAGCTATAAAATTGTTATATCAGGTTAAAACAAGGCTGCTTTATGATCTCATGCAAAGCAACTTGTTTTAAAAGCATTTGACAGATCTACTCTTGTTCAATGTGGGCAAACCTTTTGCTAATAATACTTTTATACTTTTTTTTACACTTACTTTAGTAATGCTTAAATTGCAAAGCTTTTACTAATCATTTAGCAGTTTTAAAATCTGTTTTTTAAAACATGTTTAACCACAGCATAGAGGGTTGCTACACATTCAAATTACTATGCAGCCTTTCAACACACCTTTAACCTAAATATCTAAAATGCTATGATGGAGCCTAAAATAGACACTTAATGCTCATCCGACACTTCTCAGCATTGACCGTTTGCTGTTTTATCAGAATAAGGTGCCGTGGCTGCCAGATTTTGAGAAGTATGCTACACCAATTAATATCGATACTAATCAATCGCCATTGCTCATCATTATCATGTAATTAGAGTTCTCAACGGGCCTGAAAATTACAGGGAGGGATGGGCCGCCTTCGTACTATATCCTGATTGGCTCAGTTCACTGTCTATATTGAAGACGGACCAATGGGCCGCCCCCTCTAAATTGTGCACATAGAAAAAAAAAAGGAGGGCTGAGAGGGATTGGATTAGCCGAATGTCCTTCAAGAAAATCAACCAATGGGCCATCGCGGTCGATATAAATGATTTATAATAAAACTTTTGGATTAAATTATGAAAGCTCAGCCCATAAAAGTGCGTCGGCCCACCGGGCATTGCCCGGTATGCCAGATGGCCAGTCCATGCCTGCACAGTTATTTTTTTTTTTCCCATGAAACAGTAACCTTTCATAACATTGTAAAATACTAGCTAATTTTTAACTTCAGTTGCTATATATATATATATATATAGCTAGCATGTGTGTGTGTGTGTGTGTGTACACACACACACACATGCACAACAGTGCTGTTGTTTTTATTGCACCTGAGTTAATCCAGTAACATCTGCATACATTTTAGGGGTGTTCCAACAAGGGTACCTCACGATTCGATTCAAATTCGATTATGGGAGCTTCGATTCTTCGATTATAACGATTGTCGATTCAATTCGATTATTGGTGCCACGATTCTTCGATTATTGTGATTTTTAATGCAGATGTCAAGTTTAAATATTTGACCAACAGTGTTTTACAGGAGGATGATCTGAACAGCTGTTCTATTCACACTTAAAATGTTTTTTGTCTTTTCAATGTAATTTTCAATCTATGAAATCAAACTGTGCCTTTTTTTTGCCAAGCTTCTCTCAAGTTTTACTCTTTCAAATAATCAACCATCTACAGAACTTTTCAGTATGCTATTTTTCTACTTCTTCTCATCATCATTATCATTAATTAGTATTATTATTAATAATATTGTTAAAGTGAGCCTCTTATCGTTTAACAGAAAAATACATCATACAAACAGCAACTTTTGCAGCCTTGTCAGTCTGATGGCGAGTTATCACCTTTCTGTCATCACTAACATACTGTTAATAATCAAAAAACCTCTGAGGATTTACATTTGTTCTGTTATTATACAAGATTTCAGCATTGAGCTACAATCGGGCTACATTCATGATTTTGTACAGTCAAACTAACCAAAAACTTCGTATTGATTATTATAAAGTTTCAGGGCGTTCCTGTAACCATGGTAACTCACGGTGTTTTACACAGATACACTCCAGACAAAGTTCAGATTATAGTTGATTATTTCACACATGTAGCACACAACAGGAGACTCTCCGCGTCAGACGAGCTCCTCCTCCGATCTACATCGATCTCATAAGTCGCCTCTGTGAAGTTTGAATGACGGAAATCCGTCGTAGCGACGGAGAACTTTAATCCATGTGAACTTATTCAGTCTGGAGCTTCAGTACAGTGAGGTGAACACAGAACAAACACAGTAGAGCAGAGTGGCACTCACACTCATCGGTGAGGGAGTTTGTAGCGCGGCTCCATGGTGCGCACCACTAACCGAAACTAACGTTACTGCTCCGTTTGTTGTGGTCCCACTCACTAAACAGTCCGGGTGGCGTGCGCGCTAAGGTTCTGGTTACGTGTTTTTTGTTCCAGTCTTGCGGCAAAGCATCTGTGTTAATTAATCGATGCCAAATCGTCATGTGACGCATCGCGATGCATCGCCACATCGATGAATTGCACCCACCTCTAATACATTTTATGCCTTTGGTAGCATCTTGGGTATGTATTGATTTGTTTTATCGTTATCAACAATCGCACGTCATCATTTTGGAGACAGTTTTATGTTTTGTGAAGTTTGATGCTAGTAATCTACCGAGTTACTATAATCATGATTATACATAAATAAATGAGTAGATAATTAATTACATTAAAATAGCATGCAATATATAAGATGTGGAGTTAAAAATATAATGACTCAAAACAGACATGAACATGTTGCTGTCTGTCATGTCCATCAGGACAAACTCGACTTACTGGACAAGAAGTCAATTTGCAAGCAATTTGTGGCTAAGGAGGAAAACATTTTTTGGCTCTTTTGCCTAGGCCAGTGTTTTTCAACCTTTTGTGTGCCATGGCAAAAGTTTAACACTGAAAAAATCACATAGCAGGCAAATTATTGAATGCAGGACTGTACAGTGCTATCCAACTTTTATTTGTAACAGAAAACTACACTGGAATTGATATGTATCAGTTCATTAAATCTATTCTAATGTCTTTTTCGTTTACCTTTACCTTCACAGGCCAGTTAGTTAGTGGAAATATAGAAGGATATCACAGTTGAGAGTAAAAAACAAGTTGGTTTATATGTTAAAATTCTTGATGCTGTTTTTACCTTTCACCTTAACCTTTGCCTGTATCTGTGTCTGTTCATTGAGGCATAAGATACAACTAAGAAAAGAACATTTATTCAGAAAATTTGAATTCAAATTTAGATCAGTATTCTTCAGTGTAGTTAATTTATGACATAATTCTGTTCAAACCACTAGCGGATCTGTTAGGTTTCCGATATGTGTCCCCCCCCCAATGTTAAACTGTTAAATTCCTATGCCCCTGGTAGGCACAATGTTGTCAACACAAGTGCTTATATACCCAGTCACATACTCAACAAAGTCCTCTATGCTGACAGAAATGTCCTCCAATGTGGCTGCAGCTTGTCATGACTGTAGATTCATGTCCTTTTTTTATGTTCAGATTTTGGTTTTGTGTCTTGTATTCTCCTGCATTTGATTTCCATGACTTTTGTCTTGTGTCTCATGTTTTGTTTTTCCATGTCTCATATGTCCTTTAAGTTCCCCTGTGTATTTCCCTTGTTGAATTTCCATGCCCCTCTTGTGTCTCTGGTCCTTTAAGTGTCTTAGGTTTTTTCCTCTGTAGTTTTGTTTCCCTCCATGTTTCTCCTCTGTGCTCCCCCCCGCTCATTACCACACCTGGCCTCCTCCCTCCTCTCTCTCCTCACCTGTTCCTTGTCTGATCATTTGCGTCTATGTTTTAAGTCTCTGCTTTCCCTCTTGTCTTTGTCCGGTCATTGTATGTCTCTGTCTGCGTCTGCCTCCTGTTCCTGTTCCTATCATGTCATGTCATGTCCTTCCAGTCCCTCCATGGTATGTGTTCTTTGAATTTTGAATTCTGGTTTCCTGATTCTTTTCTTTGCACTTTGTCTAGCATTTTTGCCTTAGTTGCTACTTTGCCTTTTGTTCCCTTGTCTATTTTTTTGGCACCGGACTTCCTTGGTTTTTGTATCCTTCAGCTTTTGTTAAATAAAGCTCGCCTTTTGTTCCCCATATCCTTGCCTCCTTAGAGTAACTGTGTTTGGGTGCACCTCCCCTTTCCTTAGTCTTCCCCTTTAAACCCCAACCCGACAGAATGACCGGACCTGAAAAGGATCCAGCAGTTAATGGCCTGGAGATAATTCAATGGCATCAGGACTTTATGACCAATCCTGCTAGCAGGGCTCGTCAAATCGCTGCTAGCAAACTTTTCTTTAAGGCCACAGCCCAAACCCACGCCTCAGCCTCAGCCACAACCCGGCTCCCAGCCCATGCCTCAGCTCCGGTCTCAGCCCATGCCTCAGCTCCGACCCAGCTACCAGCCCATGCTTCAGTCACAATCTTGGACAAGCCCTCAGTTTCCCCTTTTTGCGGAACCCGTCTGGCCTACAAAGTGCCCCCACCAAGAAAGCGACGTTCTCGGCCACGTCCTGGCTCCCTGCAAGTCTGGCTATGGGGCCACAGCTCCATTGTCAGTTACCCAGCTGACACTTTCCGGGTTTGCTCCACTGATGGCGTAGCTGACACCCAGGTTGTCCGGTCCAAGCCCCTCGGTTGGAGGCCCGGCCGAGTTCGGTCCAAGCCCCTCGGTCGGAGGCCCAGCCGAGTCCTTTGCCTGCTCCTCGGTCGGAGGCCCGGCCGAGTCCAGTGCCAAGTTCAGTGCCAAGTCCAGTGCCTGCTCCTCGGTCGGAGGCCCGGCCGAGTCCAGTGCCAAGTTCAGTGCCAAGTCCAGTGCCTGCTCCTCGGTCGGAGGCCCAGCCGAGTCCAGTGCCAAGTCCAGTGCCAAGTCCAGTGCCTAGTCCAGTGCCTAGTCCAGTGCCTGCTCCTCGGTCAGTGGCCTGGCCGAGTCCAGTGCCAAGCCCAGCGCCTGCTCCTCGGTCCCAGGCCCGGCCGAGTCCCGTGCAAAATCCTGCACGTGCTCCTCGGTCGGAGGCCCGGCCAAGGTCGTTTGCTGTCAGCGACCCTTCATTGGCTCCCAGGCCACCAGCTCCCGGCGAACCTCCATCGGTGGTCCGGCTAAGACCCAGGAGGGTTTCCCAGCCAGCGGTCCGGCCTCAAGAGGGTTTCAGCCTTCATCTTCGCCGCTGGCCTCCAGTGGGTCTCAGCCCACACCGCCTCTGCCAGCCTCCAGTGTGCCATAGACTACGCCTTCATCGCTGGCCTCCAGTGGGTTCCAGCCCACGCCGTCGCCGCCGGCCTCCAGAGACTGCTAGCCTGTGCCTACGCATTCGCCGCCGGCCTCCAGTGGGTCCCAGCCCACGGCTTCGCCGCCAGCCTCCAGTGGGTCCCAGCCCACGCCTTCTCTGCCAACCTCCAGTGGGTTCCAGCCTACGCCGTCTCCACCGGTCCTTTCTTTGCACTTTGTCTAGTATTTTTGCCTTAGTTGCTACTTTGCCTTTTGTTGCCTTGTCTGTTTTTTTGGCACCGGACTTCCTTGGTTTTTGTATCCTTCAGCTTTTGTTAAATAAAGCTCACCTTTTGGTCCCCATATCCTTGCCTCCTGAGAGTAACTGAGTTTGGGTCCACTTCCTCTTTCCTTAGTCTTCCCCTTTAAACCCCAAACCGACACAGCTTTACATCCCAGTCTGTCCGAGCAAAACAGTCCTGCAGGATATAAAGTATTTCCTCCAGTATTTTCTGAGACTGTGGCGCTGGGGGGGTTGGGTGATCATACTGTAATATTTATAATTATGTCATAGGCTACTTAGGGAATTTCATTTTTTTTCTCTGGTTATAATGCTCTCACACAGCCATCATGAACTCCCCTGCATGGGCTTGGAATGAAGATTCATCTAATATTGTAAAGAAATACTATTTTTGTTATTATTTGTTTCAAGAGAGGAGTTATCTAAGTCAGAGTCCTGCACGGGTGAAAAATAATGTACTGTGTCGGACACAGATGCGGATCAGGTCGGACGCCTGGAGAGGCGGGTCGGGTTTTACAATTGCCATTTTCAAGGCATCACTTATCATCAGTCATTATTAGCGACACAAATGATAAGCATTTATATTTCATATGAGCTCATTCATGCGTGCTTGCGCCCTCCCAGAACTCCCATTCCCCACGCTGTCTTACTTTCACTTTTAAAAATTGCGTCCGTCTAATTTTCCTTCGGGCGTCGGTATCAATTTATAGCGGGTCAGCTCAGGTACGGAATGTAATTTGTGCTACTGTCGGAAAACGGGTCGGATGTGGTGACCCGTGCAGGACTCTGCTCTAAGTGACCATTTTAATCCTCTAGCTAATTATCAAGCTAAATATCCAACATGCTAGTTAACGTCAAAGACTGCGGTGGAAGACGACGGCAAAATATTTCCTTTCTCTAACGCTGGATTTATTTATGCCTGAATTTTTAAGGTGTGGCGGCTTTTATTTTGCCGTGGCGGTGCGCCACAGTCAATTACATGTAGGGGAAACCCTGACATACATACATACCTTATAAGATTTGAGATATATTTCATTTAGAAAAAATAAAATCTCAAAAAGACCCCACTTGCGAATTCCTTAGCTTTTACAAATATGAAAAAGGGAGTTGCTAACAATTTATTCTTTTAAAATCACTTAAGTGATGAAGATCTGTGAAGATTATTTTGCTGAACAAAACTGTCCATTCACAGAGTGGGAAGTGGAGCCATGGGTGGAGCTCATGGTCATTGACACCAGAGCCCTTGACTGGTTTCATTTAGGCATTTTGAATCTTCCATATTTTAGAAGATCCTCATTAAAAATAAGATGTCGCATCCATGGTGTATCTAAACCTGAAATTGTAAAGAACAAGACGTCACCTCATGTTTCTACCATCCAGCATTATTTTTAACATATACTAGCTCAGCGGTCCTCCATAAGCGGCCCCCGAGCCCCATCCGGCCCGCCGGCCTCCTGTTTGTGGCCCCCGAACTGTTATTCCTTCACCATGTGTTTTGGTTGGGTCAGCACGTTTATACCGGGACTTGTCTCCATGCCAACGATACACAGACAGCTGGGTCACTCACTGCTGCGAGCGCAATTTTTAACTTTCACTTTCATTTTTGGAGCAGTTCGCGTATTCATATTTTGCCGGTTGTAAGAAATTAAAAATGGCGTGCTCCAAATAAACTGCTAAAAAAAAAGAGACAGTGAAAACCGGCAACTCAAAGTAGTAAGGACTTTAAATTTGCATTCATTGTCCCTCCAACCAGGACAAGATCCACTTATCTCAAACGGCAGCAGTAATGATGAGATTGCCAATTGAGGTTTAACAAGTTCTAGTCAATGACTTATGATATTTTTTGCACAAACCGAAAGCTTTACAGACGGGGACTCTCTCCCAGCAAACACCCTTTCACTCACGGTGCCAAAATTTTTACCATCCTTGTTAAAACTCAACACCATTTAACTACAGAACAAACAACGTGAATTAACCCACAACCATATTACATATCATCTTATTCACAAACACATTCACGAATCATAATTACACCAACACCAACAGAATACCCAAGAGTCATTGCGTCACAGTCCAAAAGGGGCGTTACAATACGCCAGGAGAAGCTGTGATGAAGATTTCCAATTTGAAATGGCATTATGAGATGAAGCATAGGAATTTTGAAGAGACATTTCCTCAAAATTCAGAGGTAAGCACAACACAAATAAATGCACTGAAATCGTCATATCAAGCTGCAAGCAGGATTCTTGTCACATCTATGACACAACGACAAAAACCAACAGAGTGCTCACTTAGAGTGGTGTAGATTTTGGGTAAGCACAAGAAGCCGTTCTCAGATGCAGAAATAATAAAATAATGCATGACTGAAGTGATGGACACAATGTTTGAAGGCAAACAAAAAGAGAAAATATTCAACTATGTATTTTAATTCATATTAAAATGGAAATTACATTTTATTGTAGTTTGTATTTTTCTTGTTGTTTTGAATGAAAAGGACATTTTATTATGAATATTACAGTATTATTGCATGTGGCCTGACCGAACTCAATACATGGACCTTTGAGTCATTGAAAAAAATCTTTGTGGCCCTTTAAGATTTGTGTTTGAGTACCCCTGTACAAGCTTATACTGGGTACATCTTTATTTGTTTTCACTTTGTGACGTCAGGGGAAAATAAGAAATAGAGACGTTAGGTTCAGTAAAGTTCCACCATCAGAATTTAGATTTCCCCTTGCAGGTGCATAGTCTTGATGATAAAGCAGAGCTAAAAGGTAACAATAAATGTATTTTATTCTTTGACCACATAAACTTTTGATTCAGTAAAACATTTAAATGAAATTCTTAATATTGCTAGAACGACACAATTCTAATTCTGACCCTTTAATGCAAACAAATTCAAGTGATTAGTATCTGTCTCACCAAGCATACAGCCTCTGTCCTGATTGTTCACTTCTTGTTGACATTTAAATAATTTTTTTTCACTTCTGAGTGATAGGCAGTACAAAAAAGAAATTAAAAAAATGTTTGAAAATTTTTTTAAAGACAGGAGGTAACTCAAGGCCTTGGTTGGCAAAATTCTTTATATCCTGGAGGTATTGAATGATACATTTCAGCACTTTCTTCAAATCACTTCAGCTATTGTTGTCTTAGACTCTCTCAATTCCAAATCCTCATCTGTGATTTTTCCTCAGCAGGCATTTGCAATAAAATTTCCAATCTCTTTAATCTAAGCCTGTCTGGATATCAGAGCATCTGCTGAACATCTGAAATGTAAAACTCAGAGCTCAGACTGAATTTTGCCTGCAGCCGGCGTGATGTCGCTCAGGGTTTAAGCATGTGTCTCATGTGTCTCATGTTGTTCGACAACTGGGGGATAAGAGACGGCCGTGTATGAACATAATGAGCCAATGTGATTACATTTAATTAACAGTCATCAACATCTGGGCCTGATTACTGACCAGATACAAATGATAGTTATGTATAGTTACTGTCACTGCATAGTGTGTATACACAGAGCTGTTTCTTGCTATATGCGGACTATACGGATGCATAGGGCCCCCGCACCACTAGGGGGCCTCCTCAAGTTGCAAATCCAGCCTCAATATCTGAGGAGTGACCCGACGGAAAAGGTGTGAAAAGTACCTGGCACTTTTTTTTGTAGCACCCCCACTGAGGTTCCAAGCGAGCCTTGGTCGATACTTACGCCTGCTGATTGGTCACATCTGGTCTCTACCGATTGGTCTGATCTGATCTCTACCGCGCCGTGTTGCCAGGATGACCAGTTATACTAAGCTAGGAGAGGCGAGGTGAGTTAGGCTGAGCCACCGGTACCGGTCATTCACAGCATGGCATCAAAATGAACCTATTCATCTGGTTCAGAAACAAGAAAAAAGAAGAAACTAGATAAAGAAAAACGCTCAAAGGATAAAGGCGAGGTTTGTTTTTTCATGATGTGGGTGGAGAGGGAGCTTTAATGCTGATTTTTTAGCTAGCTTAAGTGTTTGCTTTAGGAAAGGGCTAAAATAAAATGTATATGTCACATGTGAATGCCGTAAGACTGATTGACTGAAGTGACACCACGGCTTTAGTGAATTATAGCAGGTCAAGTGCGCTGACATTATATTTGGGAGGGAGGGTGTGTTGTTAGGCAAATGTCTGTCATGTCTGTTGTATCCTTGTCCAGTGGAGCTGCTGGTCCGTCATAGACCTCCTATGTTGTTAAATATTTGCCACATTACATTACTTTAGGATTATTTTAGTGTGTCCTCAGTTTATAGGTCTCTAATGTGAAGCTTGCTAAACAACACTAGTACATATTAGGCCTAGTGTGGATTATTATGGACTAGTCCTCTTAGTGGATTATTGTTAACTATATAACTATAGTTACAGTCTGGCTTTACCACATTGTTTAGAATATTTATCTTGACAATATCATTTGAACAAATTTGCCTACATTAATATAGTTTAGTTATGTTTTTGATGTATTACTTAATTGTGTTATTTAAGATTCTTTAATAAAACAATAAGTACATTTAAAGTAAACTATACTATATATGACCGTTAGTTCTGACCACAGAATATAGGTTAAGACCATAGCATCAGTTAGGCACGAGTAGTTCACTTTGTAATACCCTGTGAAATATACACAAAAATATTCCTTCAATATCACATAGTGCTCATCAGACATTTATCTTTGTTTTACAACTCTAACAAGTACAATGTCTTGAAAACTGCTTAAAAGTGACAACTTTGAATTTGGGTGCATGCTTTAAAGGGACACTGCACTGTATATTGCAATGTTTAATACAAAAACAGATTATGAATTTCTGCATTAGTGTAACATACCTCAATTATATAGGATCTGTTTTGCTTGGTAACCTGAGGAGTTTTGTCTTTGCAGGAGTAATTCTGAAATATTTTGGAGCTGCTGACCAGGAAGCAGCCTTCAGCACCAGCGGACCAGGATGTTTAAGTTTAAAAATGTTTTACAATTTAAAATTGTAATTTAAAAAATATACATTTTTGAAGAACACTGCATCAGTTTCATTTATTGACCTATAGAGAATCCCCATTGTTTACCATCTATTATTATCATTTTGTATCAGTTCAACTTGCTAGGATGGGTCAACTTAAGATCTTTGATTTTAATTTGAAGAGGTTTTCAGGTTAGGAATCTATCCATCGTAGTTTGACAAAATAGCCCAAACAGCATCTTGCATAGGGCCCCCAAAAAGACAGAAACAGACCTGTGTATACAGTTTGTGTGTGTGTGTCTATGAAAGAGATTATCCATGTGTGATAATTGTGTTCATGTCAGTGTGAGCAGGTTTCTGTTTGTGCAGCAGTACTGAATAATTCTGTACTAAGATCAACTCGGTAGAAATGTGACTGTGTTTCTTTTGTTCTTAACTGCATGTCTTCATCTCACACTTACAGAATATTCAAATCACAAAGAGTTCCCATTACGGTGCAAATCAAATCCACTTGAACAATTCTGTGGCAGGTTGAATGAAACCTTTTCATGTTTCCACTAAAGCTCTCCCTCATAGTTTGCCTATATTTTTTTCAAGAATTACCAAAGAAACACATAAATGTGTCGGTAAGAATTATATTTTTGTTCCAAGACCTTAACAAAATGACAGCTGCAAAATGCTTTGCAGCAGTCAGTAATGCAGTGTAACTTCTCAAAAGTTGCTATGGCAACAAGTAGACTAATTAGACTGCAAATCAACATTCAAAAAGGTCAAATTGAGAGTAGACTAAAGAAGGGAATAGTAACAAGTAATCTGACAAAAACATAGTGGATCTAAAATTAAACACTCTGTGCAGCATTCATTTTTGGGAGGAATTCTGTTGTTAATATTAATATATGAATTAATCAGTAATTATTTTGGGAAATGTTTGGGGGAGGCAATAAAAAGGCAACGACTTAAAAATATTGTAAGCACACCGTACAATTCTCTATATAACAATAGATGTAGGCTGGAGCTTGCTGTGCCTAGCCTTACACAACCATTTAAATTATTATTAGTTAGTTGTAGTATTATTGGCTTTTTCATGGCTTTACTTGAATGTATAGCTGAAGAGAGACAGAAATCGGGATAATAGGGAGAGAGGGGACAACATGCAGCAAAGAGTCAAAGGTCGGGATTCAGACCCTGAGCTGCTGTGGAGAGGACTGCAGACTCTGTACACTGGTGCATGCTCTGCCAAATAAGCTATTTGGGCACCCTGTACACAAACTGTTTAACATCAAGAAGAAACACTACACAGCATTTTACAATGTTTACAACATTTATGTGTGATGTGTAAATAATGTAGAAGACATGTAGAATATTTTTATTTGATGGAATGGTGTGGTTATAAAAAACAAAGGGTTTGAGGGTTTAACCCACTGCAAATAAAACTTTGACGAAGATCTTGGACAAGCTGATACACACAGACACACCCATTTTTTAAGGTAATCTACACTGAAGTCAAATCATGCGGTTTGACAATGACAATGATTTTGCTGCTGTTGCTCACTGCGGTGGTGTGGAGAAGTCAGGCTTGGCAGCTGCAGTAACATTTATGACCAGCAGAGGGAGCTCTGGCTATATGTTCACTGCAGGTGTGGACAAGAAGTGTGTTTAAGTGTATGTGTGCAGCATTTGTGTGTCTGTGTGTGCATGCATGTGTGTGCATAACTGTATGGAAATTTCAGCACGCTGTGCTGTGTGTGTTACTGCTTTTGTGTGTGTGTGAGTGAATGCTTGGAACCAGTCCAACAGAGTAATACCTTTACTTTCAGCCGACAGAGAGAGAGAGAGAGGCTGCTTTATGCTTGCTGTCAGTTGGTTTCCATGACGATAATAACCATAACCACATTTCTATCGCTTTTCAGATGGCTTCACATGTGTTCTGTGCGAGAACATGTGTTAATATGTTCTCTTAATTAGCTTAAATGTAAAGCTGGGCATTCAATTTCAATTCAATTGTCACAGTGAAGTGTGTGAGATGGACAATAATTTGTAACAAGTGAAATAAAATCTTTAAAAAGCTCCATCAGTGATGTTATAGTTAAACAGGTTAAGTAAAAACGACAGGGAATTGCTACAACGATCTCAGGGTGGGAACAACAAAACAAAAACAAAAGATCAGTTTCTTTAAATGCATGATAATAATTCACATCCAAATCCAAATGAATGTATATCAACAATGGCAATTTTAATTAACTACAGACATATGTATATGTGCAGCGATTTCAACGATGAATGACACATCAGTCATTCAGGGTAAAAGCTTGTCACCAGTCCTGATATGTGTTGCAGAATATTGAACTTAAAATAATCACTAAAAATATTTTGTATGCTAATTAGTTGAATGCATTGCTCTTGCTATACAGATATGTCATAGATATTGCTTGCATATAAGCTTCAGAGAACAAAGACTCACACATACATGCGACGTTTACATGTGTCTTTATATGACATAATTGCATATTTAATAAGGTACTGCATATGTTCAATTTGATTTTTATTTGGTAATTCTACAGAAAAAGAAAGAAACTTTTCTGAATATAAATGTCATGCAACAAAATTCAGTAAATGGTGGTATACATAGGTTTGCAATGATATGATACTTTTCAATATGTTCCCTGAAATAAACAATGTAACTGGGTAGAAATGATTGCGAAGACAGAGACTAACGGACAATAGGTGAATAATTCCAGTGAATTATTTGTCTAACTAAACACAATGAGGCAGCAACATGAAAATTTAAAGTTTGTCCAGAGGCAAGAAACAAACATATTTAGAATATATGAGCGATAAAGTTTCCAACAATTAATAAATCATGAATACAATTGATGAATGAAAATTAAATGCCCAAATTTGCCCAAATTCCCATCCATCTATTATTAGTATCACATGACTTTCCAAATGCTTTCAAGGAAACTTCAGAGGAAAAATTAGGAGAGTATGGCAGCATAAATATTAGTTTTTACCTAAATGCCTATCCAAAAATTAATTTAATATTACTGTCAAACTGTCCAGCACTTAAAGTTACAAATTGTCCTACAGTGTAGAAAGGGGTTAAATTCACACACAAATTATACAGGATGGACTGACTCTGACTTCTGGACTAAATATCTTCAAATGTGATGGTTAAATGTGTTATAGACAAAAATATTTATTTTAATGTATTATGAGTGGGTACTATGGATAAAATCCTCACAGAATACTTGACTTTGTATCATGATAGACAGAACCTGTGATGTCGCTGGAAAATAATTTGAGAGATTAAGGCTCAAAATGACCCAAGAGAGAGGTCAGGTTTGGCAAATCAAGCCAATTGAAAACATACTTTTTACTCTATACTATTATGTAAAAAAAAATCAAAACGCTCATCAGTTAGACTGAATGTTTGTACAATATGTGCAATATTTGAAATTCTTAAAGGAAACAAATTTATGGACTAAACTCTTGTAGTCCACAGAAAGCGAGACAAGATGCAGCAACAAAACAGCTGGGAAAAAACTAGGAATAACATGCAAGCATTTATTTAAAAGGTAAGGGCACATAACTGGTCGACTGCTGTGGACTGACGTTACTTTCAGCCTTCTGTTAAACTTTCCAATTTCTTTAATGTAACCCTGTCTGGATATCAGAGCATCTGCTAAATGTATGAAAGCTCAGACTGAGCTCTGAGTTTGTCTGCAGCTGGTGTGATGTCGCAATACTTTGCTATCAGCAGGAAGGAGAAAGTCGGTGGTCAACCAACTTTCTTTTTTTTTTTTCCTATTTTTTTTACCTTTCTTTATTCATTGGAGGTTTGACGATAATCTGTATGATCCACATGATCACATGCACATAGTTACACATTCACACTTGTGGCGACAACATCGTGCCCACCATACAAATCAAGAAGTTTCTCAAACAGAAGCCCTGAATTAACAGTCAGGTACATCACATGCTCTCTCTTGCATTTACAGGCAATGAGAGTACAAAGCTGCAAAGTATGGACACAGCGGCAGTACAGACAGAAGCTGGACAGCTTCTATTTTACTGCTGACCTCAAGCCACACCACAGAGAGGAGGCACACACATACTGGGACCCCCTGACCCACTCCAATCATCATGAAGTGTTTTGAGAGAGTGGTGCTGGCCCACATTAAGAACATCGCTGCTGTTCTCCACTATTCCCTCTCCCATTTGGAAAGTAAAGACTCCTACATCAGGACTCTCTTTGTGGACTTCAGCTCCGCCTTCAATCCAGTCACACGCAACAAACTCAACCACAAACTGTCGACACTTGGTTCTCACCCCACCATCTGTGGGCCCCAGTCTGTCAGGATTGGTAATAGGACTTCAGACAGCATTATCACAAATATTTGCACTCCACAGGGATTCGTCCTCAGTCCCATCCTCTACATCCTGTTCACCTATGACTGCGTTGCCTCCAACAAAGACAACATCATCCTAAAGTTTGCGGATGACACCACAGTGATAGGATGCATCACTGGCGGGGACGAAGCAGCTTACAGGAGGGAGATGGCCAGTCTGATGTCATGGTGTGAGGACATCAACCTCACCCTCAACACGGACAAGACGAAGGGGATGATAGTGGACATGAGGAAGAAGAGGAGACCTCATCGGCCACTGTACACCCAGCAGCTTGAAGTAAAGAGGGTGAGCAGCTTCAAACACCTGGGCGTCCACATCAGTGAGGACCTCACTTGGTCATTCAACACCACACAGCTGGTAAAGAGAGTCCAACAGCGGCTGTACTTTCTGAGGAGGCTGAGGAAGTCTGGCATGTCGCCTGAGATCCTCAGCAACTTCTACAGCTGCATTGTTGAGAACATCTTGACCGGCTGTATCACCATCTGGTACGGCAGCACTTCTGCTTTGGATCACAAACTCCTGCAGAGAGTGGTAAAGACTGCTGAGAAGATCACCAGGACTCCACTGCCCTCTGTGCAGAGCATTTACCACCGCAGAGTCCACAGGAGAGCAGCCTCCATCGCCAAAGACCCACCAACCCCCAGTATGGACTGTTCTCACTTCTACCCTCAGGCCGGAGGTACAGAACTGTAAAATCCAAGCCCACCTGACTAAAGAACTCATTTTCCCCCACTGCCATCAGACTCCTAAACAGTAGATAGTAGTTTACAATCACATCTACCTCATATAACTGTCATATGTAATTAATTGTACATGCATAATTGCATGGCTCACATTTGCACTGTTTTTATTATTATCATAATTATAATTATAATTATTATTATTATTATTATTATTATTATTATTATTATTATTATTATTGTTGTTGTTGTTGTTGCTTTTTATTTATTTTTCACATGCTGCCTTTTAAAATTGCTTTGTTCCATATGTTTTGGTTGTATATATGTTTTTCTTCTTACATTTTTGGCATTCTGTGGACAGCAAAGGAAGAATTTTATTGTACAGAGAAACATGTTTCCTTACTGTGCATATGACAATAAACACTTTGAATCTTTAATCTTGATATGCTACTGTAGTGTCTGGCAACTCTCGTTGTGTAAACGTAATGACGTCAGGGTACGTGATGTATACTGGGAACGGGAGAGAAGTAAATAAAGAGCATGGTGATGACTGCCCAAGCGGAGTATGAGTATTAATGCCTTTAAGAAGTTGAGAAACACTACAAATGGCGACGAGGATCTAAAATGGTACGCGGAGAAAGCAGAACCAGTTGAAAATAAAGTTGAATCTGACGAGGAGGAAGAAGAAAAGTGAACGGACCGTGAACATGGCGCTACCGACGGTAACTCCCTTTGATGTGTTGAGCGATTCAGCTAATGTTGGCGTCCGCTGGCAAAAGTGGCTAAATAGTTTTAAACTCTATTTAGTGGCGTCGGGAATCCGCGACGATGCACGGAAAAGGGCTTTGTTGCTACATTTAGCAGGAGCTGAAGTCCAAGACATCTTCTTCACTATGGATGAAACTGCAGGCGACGGTGGCTATGACGGTGCAGTAAACAAGCTGAATGCCTATTTTACACCGCAGAAAAATATCCCCTATGAAAGACACGTGTTCAGACAAGCAGAGCAAACACAAGGAGAGTCCATTGACAGTTTTGTGCGTAGATTGAAGAAGCTTGCAGCTACATGTGAGTTTGGGGACAACAGAGATGATTTCATACGTGATCAAGTGATTGATAAATGCTCGTCAAACACACTGCGCAGACGCTTGCTGCGACAGAAAGATTTAAAACTCCCAGAGCTCCAAGAAATTGCAAGAGTGATGGAGACAGCAGATTATCAAGCTGAAAGGATGGAAAAATTAACAGTTAATGCTGTGGAAAAGAAATGTGACAAAAGTAGAGATACATCTGTAAGATCCAGATTCTCCAAAAGCCAAAGTCAGTCACCACGTGATGAGCACGGCATCAAGTGTTACAGGTGTGGGCGTACAGGACACATGAGCCGTGAGTGCACAGTGACAAAGAACAAAAAGTGCAATAACTGTGGGAAAGAAGGACATTTCGCAAAGATGTGTAAGACAAAGAAAACACATAAAGTAAACAGAGTCACAACCACAGTAACACACCAAGGACCCAGCGACAGTGAAGATGACTATGTGTTTACAGTAAATAAGTGTGCTGCTGAGGGAACACTGTCCATATTAATAAATGACCAACCAGTAGACATGCTGATAGATTCAGGGGCTTCATGTAATATTGTGACAGAATCCAAGTTTGAGCAATTGAAGTCAAAAGGTCACATCAAGCTACGGCGTCCAGTGAAGAGAGTCTATCCATTCGGCTCTACAACACCACTCTGTGTAAAAGGTGTTTTCACTGCTGGATTCAAAGCTAATGAAACATCAGAACCAGTCACAGCGACAATCCAAGTGATTAAAGAGGCACAAATCTGTGTGTTGGGAAGACACACTGCTGAGAAATTGGGACTTCTACACATCGGCCCTATTGAACATGTAAACACAGTCCAGCCACAAGATATGACAGCTTTTGCAGTTGACATAGAGGACAAATATAAAGACTGTTTTCAGGGCTTAGGAAAGCTGAAAGACTTTCAGCTGAAGCTGCATGTGGATGACAGCGTACGACCAGTTGCACAGCCTGTTCGCAGAATACCTTTCAGCGTGAGAAAACAAGTGGAGGAGAAATTGAAACAACTTGAGGAAGCTGATGTCATTGAAAGGGTAAACGGACCAACACCATGGGTATCACCTCTGGTTGTGGTACATGGTAAGAAAGAGCCTAGACTGTGTGTGGACATGCGCAGAGCGAATGAGGCCATAGTGCGAGAAAGGCACCCCATCCCCGTCATAGATGAGATACTGGAGGACATGACAGGAGCCACAGTATTTTCAAAAATTGATCTGAAGTGGGGATACCATCAGATAGAGCTGGAGCCAGAGTCCAGGTCGCTCACCACTTTTGTAACACACACAGGGCTATGGCGTTACAAGAGACTGATGTTTGGTATCTCATCTGCACCCGAGATATATCAACACATCATTGGACAAGTACTACAAGCCATTCCTGGAGTGCACAACATATCAGATGACATCATTGTATCAGGAGAAACCATACAGCAACATGATGAGAGGCTGCACCAAGTCATGCAACGGTTGCAAGAGAGGCATCTGACAGTCAACAGCAAAAAGTGCCAATTCCGAATGTCACAACTGGAATTCATGGGACACGTGTTATCCAAAAATGGAATAGGAGCAGCTCAGTCCAAGATCGAGGCGGTGGAGAATACACGTCGGCCAACCAATGCTGCTGAGGTGAGGAGTTTTTTGGGACTTGTGAACTATTGTGGCAGATTCATCCCTAATTTAGCCACAACATCTGAACCACTTAGGAGGCTCACAAGGCAGTCCTGTAAATGGACATGGGGATCAGAGCAGGAAACGGCATTTGTGGAGTTAAAGAGACAGCTGGCCAGTTCTCATGTAATGGCATATTTCAAACAAGATGCAGAGACACATGTGGTTGTGGATGCTAGTCCAGTGGGATTAGGAGCGATACTGAGCCAGAAACAAGGTGATGGAACACACAAGCCTGTCTACTATGCTAGCCGAGCCTTGTCTGATGTGGAGCGTCGCTATTCCCAAACTGAAAGAGAAGCCCTCGCTATTGTGTGGGCATGTGAGAAATTTCACGTATTTCTCTATGGAAAAGACTTTGTGTTGATCACCGACCATAAACCTCTGGAAACAATCTATTCACCAAAGTCCAAACCACCTGCCAGGATTGAAAGATGGGCTTTGCGGCTGCAGCCTTATTGCTTTAAGGTCGTATATAAGCCAGGCCCACAGAATGCAGCTGATTCGCTGTCACGCCTAACAGTCAACCAGCCAGTAAAGAAAGGAACAATGGAGGACCACGTTTACTGGGTGACTCAACATGCAGTGCCACATGCTTTCACACCACAACAAATGGAGGAATTGTCAGCAGCAGACCCCACTCTAGTTGCCTTACAGAGCTGTATCAAAAATGGTGACTGGAGCAAATGTGAACCTGTTTATCGGACAGTTAAATCTGAGCTCTCCACTGTGGGGAAAATAGTGTTGAGAGGTTCCAGAATTGTAATTACTCAGGCTGCAAGACGACAGACACTGATGTTGGCACATGAAGGTCATCAAGGAATAGTAAAAACGAAACAGAGACTGAGAACAAAAGTGTGGTGGCCTGGAATTGATCGAGAAGCAGAGGAGCTAGTGAGGTCATGTCACGCATGCCAAATCAACAGTCCGACTTCACAGGAGGTTCCTACCACTAGGACAGAGCTCCCAGCAAAACCATGGCAGATGCTTGCTATGGACTTGTGTGGACCATTTCCATCAGGACACCATCTGCTGGTACTGACTGACTATTACTCCAGGTGGGTGAGTGTTGATATCCTTCAGAACCCCACCTCTGTGAACATCATAAGTCGTTTGAAACACTCATTTGCAACACATGGACTCCCAGAATGCATAGTGACTGATAACGGCACTCCATTTCTGTCAAAGGAATTCAAAACATATCTGCAGGAACATGGGATAATGCATCGCCGTGTCACGCCATACTGGCCTCAGGCAAATGGCGAAGTTGAAAGGCAGAACAGAACACTTTGTAAGGCCATACGTGCAGCTCACGCTGAAGGGAAGGACTGGCGCACCGAGCTGGATTGTTTTCTTCTGGCTTATCGCAGCACCCCACACTGTGTCACGGGTCGCAGTCCGGCCGAGCTACTATTCAACCGCCAGATCAGAACCAAACTTCCTGAACTGTCAGAATCTCAACTACAACCTTCAAGACAGGATGCTGCTGTTCGTACAGCTGATGCTGTGAGGAAGGAGAAGGGACGTGTACATGCAAACAGAGTCAGAAGAGCAAAAGAAAGTACAGTGAAACAGGGTGACAAAGTACTGTTACAGCAGCAGAAGCGAAACAAATTGTCAACACCATATGAACGTGACCCTTATACAGTGATAAATCGGAAAGGTCAATCAGTCATTATTGAAAAGAATGGCAAGAAGATGATGCGTCATGTATCATTTGTGAAGCTGTGGGTCGAGCCTGAACAAGAGACTATGGAGCCGAATCGTGTAACGGGACCTGCTGAAATAGTGCCTGATGACGCTCCCCAGCAGGACAGTAGACCTCAAAGAACCAGGAGGCTGCCGGCTCATCTCACACCCTTTGTCACTTAGACGGACAGTGCCATAAAGGGGCAGAATAATCCCCGGCGCATGTCTCAATGGCAGGGTAGTCTACCCCTCGCCATTCAGGCTGTTATAACATAAAAAGAAAATGTATCTGAAGTAATGTTGGAAAAGTAAGAGCTCTGAAATGAAGATTATTGTTTTGATACATTTTGTGTAAAAAGGAAAAGGTTTAAGTTTTATAAACTGAAGATTCTTTTTTGATATATTTGGTAGTTATATTTGAGTAAACTGAAGAAGTTTCCGTGAAATTGAGTTTATGGTTGTAATAAGGTTTTTTGTAAAATCGATAAGTTTGAATACATCCCTAGCCTTAACAGACTTATTTTGGTTACAGCACAATGAAGTGGAATTTATGTTTTCTATGCAAGTGTATTTAACACGAGGACGTGTCAAAGTAAAGTTATAATTGAGTTTGTTACAAGTGTAGGATGGTTTTAAAAAAAAAAAAACATTATTACAAGGTTATAGATGTTATTGCAGGTTGGTCCGTTGGCAACAAGTTAAAAAGTGTTAATGGTTGTATAATGAGTTATTGTAATATAAGTCATTATCTAGAAGGGGAGGGATGTAGTGTCTGGCAACTCTCGTTGTGTAAACGTAATGACGTCAGGGTACGTGATGTATACTGGGAACGGGAGAGAAGTAAATAAAGAGCATGGTGATGACTGCCCAAGCGGAGTATGAGTATTAATGCCTTTAAGAAGTTGAGAAACACTACAGCTACCTACTGAGCCGCCCCACTGGACCAGTTGGGGTCAAGGACATCTCAGTTGTGGTAATCTAAATCTTTACTACTTTGTCAGACATTCAGTTTTACAGCAGAAGAAACAGCTAACTGTGGTAATGCTAGGTGGAAAGAAAGAACAGAGAGAAAGAGAGAGGCTCTGTTCAAACTGACAATTTTGCAAATGACAGCTGGATTTACTGAGTCAGCCTGTTGTATTACTGCAGAGCGGAAAGACATAGATATTGACGAACTCAAACAATAGACCAAAATGTATCTTTTAAATCAAGTCAAATTACTTAAATTTGATATAGGCAAAAGACTAAGACTCAAAAATATACAAGATAATGTATAGATGGATGTTTTTGAGCGTCACAGGGCCCCCAAAAATTACTTGTTTGACGAAGAGAAGAGACGCACTATTAAATCATTTTATACCCATTCAAGTTAGCGGGGCATGAAACTTGAAGTTAACTGGTTTTGGTCGGCCAAAAGAGCCAACTGAGGGACCACACAACAATAAAGATCCAGATATTTTCTACTGGGAAGTCAAGCATTTTTGGCTTCATGTGCAACTAAGTAGCTTTCATAGGAATGAATGGAGCTCATCTCCAACACTGGAGATGTGTTGATGCGTTCATGAGCTGGGCTCATGATGTTCAAAACTGTTTCAGCAGAACCAGAGATATCACCTTTTATATTCCATATGTTCTTTTCAAAACCTGATACCTTCATAACCCACAATGCCATGAGGTGACATCACTGGAGGCAGTTTATCAGATATCATGCAGCTTCCTCTGGAGCCACAAAAGGCTGCTGCTTTTTTCACATATGCAATAGTATAACCCAAGACTTGTACACACACTTTAATATTAAAATTGGTGGCCTTACCCTTTCCAACAAATGGTCTCTGCTTGTCTTACAACATGCATGATGGTGGAGAAACGGGTGTCAAGCTAATATTCTGTGTCAGTATACATGTAGCCTGGTTAGGAATGGTCTGTTAACCATACCTGTCACACTTCTGCTGCCATATGTTCGTTCTAAAGGAATCTGCGGTTGAAAAATATTGATGGTGCATGTTTTGCAGGAACATAAAAATAAATGCTGTGGCATTGTTGTTTGTTAAAAAAACATTTTTTTTTAATGCAAACGTTCCATTTGAGATATGACTGCTGTATCAGCAAGCTGATATATTTGACTGACTAGAGTGGCATCCTCCTCTTCCCCTGTGGTGGACTGAGCCACATGTTAAAGATAACAGTAAATCATCATGTGTGTGAACTGAGCTAAATGTGAAAGTCTCACACTGCTTATATTGGATATCAAACAGCGACTTTCCTCACATCCTGGATGATTGAAGTAACATATGCATCGCCCTGCGCGCCTGATAAGCAACAAGAAAAGAAGCATCCGGATACAGCCGTATATCAGAATGCACACTCATGTACGCACACACACACACACAAACACACACACACACACACACACAAATAATGAACAAACATCCAAGCAACGTTAAATGTTAAAAGCAGCGTAGAAACACATCCATACAAATACACACACAGAGGCAGGCAGGTCTTGCAGCACATCACAGGGTCAGCGGCACACATCGGCATGGATTATCACACTGTCACACTCCGCCTCATGCCGACGGATAACAAGCTGCAGAGAGATGTCCACTGGGGGAGGAAGGGGGGAGGAGAAGGGAGGCAGCAAAAGAGAGGACTTGGTGAAAAGCAAGAGAGAAAGAAGAAACAAACAACACACATTGCTTTATGCTCTCAGTGTGTGTTGTGCACTTTGTAGGCAGTATTTTTTGTTTTTTGTATGAATGTGTATGTGTGGAACATTAGCATGGAACATCATGCCTCTTTAATACATCTTTCATCATGCTTGTGTATTTGCTCATTGTGAATGTGAATGGATGTGAATATGAAGCTTATTATGGTACGTGCTGCTGATCCTGTACAGGCTGTGCTGGATAAATATTACATGGAACATACCTACAGTCTTTAACAGCAAATGCCATGGGATCCATGCAATATTCAACACAGCCTGTCAAAGGGGATAAAACGCACTTTTCCAACCTGTATGTAGCATCTCTATTGATACTAACACACATACACACACACACAGACATGTTGGAATGTCAGAACTCACACTAACTATACCACCCACAGGCCCTTTTATCGGCTAAAACATTGTGTTTCTGATATGGACGGGAGGGGCCACAGCAGCACCTAACATGAATGCTACTGAAGCACAGTTTACATCCAGGATTACAATAGGATTACAATTGATGCATTGGGCTACAAAGTTTAAGACCCTACACTGACTGTCTGTGGGGAACTGTTTAAGCAACTGAGCATCAAGAGAAAACTGAGGCTCTATCTGATACAGGCCTGTAATTCCAATTCCCTCTTTTATAATGCTGTTTTATCATACACCAGTAAGGAGGCCTGTTTTGTTGCTCTGCAAACTTAACATTTCATGTATTTGCTTCAGATTTAAAGCAAGGGTTGACAAGTTATTCTAGAAGCATTTTGTGATATTCATTGAAGATCTCTTAACATCCGAACAGTATTGAATATATCAAATGCTCTGACAAAAGAAAAAAAATCTAGTATCTGTGGCTATAGCAGGCCATTAAGCCCAGCCATTCGCCTCATTCATTGGACAGGCTTCTGTCTGTCCACCAATGTACCTGCCTAGTTAACGATGACAACAATGTGCTTAGCTCACAGCAGAGGCTCAAAGTTGCATCAGAAAGTCAGTTTGTATTCTATGTTGTTTAGAGGAGACAGAGTAAGAGCTGCTGGTCTATGAACTTCCTGGGCTGCTAATGTCGTAACTGCTAGAGAAGCAGAACTGGTTTAAATAGAAACACTTTTTCAAAATGACCATCCATCCATCCATCTTCTTCTGCATTCTCCGGGGCCGGGTCGAGGGGGCAGCTGCCTGAGCAGGGACACCCAGACTTCCCTCTCACCGGACACTTCCTCCAGCTCTTCCAGGAGGATCCCAAGGCGTTCCCAGGCCAGCCGAGCAACATAGTCACTCCAGCGTGTCCTGGGTCTTCCTCCGGGTCTCCTCCCGAGGGTGGCATCCCGGGGGCATCCGAAACAGATGCCCGAGCCACCTCAGCTGGCTCCTCTCGATGTGGAGGAGCAGCGGCTCTACTCCGAGCTCCTCACCCTATCTCTAAGTGAGCACCCCTCCACCCTGCGGAGGAAACTCATTTCAGCCGCTTGTATCTGGGATCTTATTCTTTCGGTCATGACCCAAAGTCCATGGCCATAGGTGAGGGTAGGAACATAGATAGACCGGTAAATCGAGAGCTTTGCCTTTCGGCTCAGCTCTCTCTTCACCATGACAGACCAATTCAACGACCACATTACTGCGGCCGCTGCACTGATCCGCCTGTCAATCTCACGCTCCATCCTTACCTCACCCGTGAACAAGACCCCAAGATACTTAAACTCCTCCACTTGAGGCAGGAGCTCTCCCCCAACCCGGAGGGAGCAAGCCACCTTTTTCCGGTCGAGAACCATGGCCTCAGATTGGAGGTGCTGATTTTCATCCCAGCCACTTCACACTCAGCTGCAAACCGCCCCAGGACATGCTGGAGGTCTTGGCTCAAAGGAGCCAACAAGACCACATCATCTGCAAAAGCAGAGATGAGATCCAGCGGCTCACGAACCAGAGCCCCTCCGGCCCGTGGCTGCGCCTAGAAATTCTGTCCATAAAAATAATGAACAGAACTGGTGACTAAGGGCAGCCCTGCCGGAGTCCAACATGCACTGGGAACAGGTCTGACTTACTGCCGGCAATGCGAACCAAGCTCCTGCTCTGTTCGTACAGGGACCGTACAGCCCTTAATAGAGGGCCTCCGACCCCGTACTCCCAGAGCAGCTCCCACAGAATGCCACGAGGGACACGGTCGAATGCTTTCTCCAAGTCCACAAAACACATGTGGACTGGTTGGGCAAACTCCCATAAACCCTCGAGCACCCTGCGGAGGGTATAGAGCTGGTCTAGTGTTCTGTGGCCTGGACGAAAACCGCATTGTTCCTCCTGAATCCAAGGTTCGACTAAATTCTCCTCTCCAGTACCCTGGAATAGACTTTCCCAGGGAGGCTGAGGAGTGTGATCCCCGATAGTTGGAACATACCCTCCGGTCCCCCTTTTTGAATAGGGGGACCACCACCCCGGTCTGCCAGTCCAGAGGCACTGTACCCGACTGCCACACGATGCTACAGAGACGTGTCAGCCAAGACAGCCCCACAACATCCAGAGATTTGAGGTACTCAGGGCGGATCTCAAGGCACCGGGGGAGCTTCCGGACTATCTCAGTGACTTCGGCTTGAGTGATTAATGAGTCAGCCTCTGAGTCCCCAGCCTCTGCTTCCTCTATGGAAGGCTTGTCAGTGGGATTGAGGAGATCCTCGAAGTATTCCTTCCACCGCCCGACAGTGTCCCCAGTCGAGGTCGACAGTTCCCCACCTCCACTGTAAACTGTAACTGTGTTGGTGGAGGACTGCTTCCCCCTCCTGAGGTGCCGGGTGGTTTGCCAGAATTTCTTCGAGGCTGACCGGTAGTCCTTGTCCATGGCGCCCCAAACTTTTCCCAGACCCAGTCCCAGTTTTTGATTCCGCGACCGCCTGTACTGCCGCATGCTTGGCCTGCCGGTACCCGTCAGCTGCCTCAGGAGTCTCCCGAGCCAACCAGGCTCCATAGGACTCCTTCTTCAGCTTGACAGCATCCCTTACTTCCGGAGTCCACCACCGGGTTCCGGGATTGCCACCACGACAGGCACTGGAGACCTTATGGCCACAGCTCTGGACAGCCATGTCAACAATGGAAGTGGAGAATATGTTCCATTCGGACTCAATGTCCCCAGCCTCTCTCGAGATCTGGTCAAAGCTCTCCCGGAGGTGGGAGTTGAAGACCTTCCTGACAGGGGGTTCCGCCAGACGTTCCCAGCAGACACTCACGATGCGTTTGGGTCTGCCAGGTCTGTCCAGCTTCCTCCCCTGCCAGCGGATCCAACTCACCACCAGGTGGTGATCAGTTGACAGCTCAGCCCCTCTCCCTTTACCCGAGTGTCCAAGACATATGGCCGGAGGTCAGATGACACGACTACAAAGTCGATCATTGAGCTCCATCCTAGGGCATCCTGGTGCCAGGTGCACATATGGACACCGTTATGCTTGAACATGGTGTCTGTTATGGACAAACTGTGACTAAACCAAAAGTCCAGTAACAAAACACCACTCGGTTTCAGATCGGGGAGGCCGTTCCTCCCAATCACACCTCTCCAGGTAACACTGTGGCTGCCCACGTGAGCATTGAAGTCCCCCAGTAGAACGACGGAGTCCCCGGTTGGAGCACTCTCCAGTACCCCTCCCAGGGCCTCTAAGAAGGTCAGGTACTCTGCAGTGCTGTTTGGCCCATAAGCCGAAACAACAGTGAGGGACCTATCCCCGACCCGAAGGTGCAGGGAAGCGACCCTCTCACTCACCGGGTTGAAGTCCAACTCATGGCGGCTGAGCTGGGGAGCTATAAGCAAGCCCACACCAGCTCGCCGCCTCTCACCGTGGGCAACTCCAGAATAGAAGAGAGTCCTGCCTCTCTCAAGGAGTTGGGTTCCAGAGCCCAGACTGTGTGTGGAGGTGAGCCCGACTATCTCCAGCCGGTACCGCTCAACCTCCCGCACTAGCTCAGGCTCTTTCCCCCCCAGCGAGGTGACATTCCATGTCCACATGGCTAGAGTCATCGTCCGAGGACCGGCCCCTTCTGAACCCTCCTGCGGGTGGTGAGCCTACTGGACCCACGTCGCTCGTTCGGGCTGCGCCAAGCCAGGTCCCGTGGGCAAAGACCCGGCCACCAGGCGCTCGCCTGCGAGCCCCAACCCCAGGCCTGGCTCCAGGCGACGTACACGTCCTTGTTGTTTTTCTATTCATTAGGGGCTTTGGAACCGATCTTAGTCTGACCCGTCACCTAGGACCTGCATAGCTCCTAGGATCATTCAGGTGCTCAAACCCCTCCACCACGATAAGGTGTCATTTCAAAATGTAATAATCCTCAATACTTTATCAGCTATATGTCCGGGTCCAGAGCCAGAGTCCATCAAGTCTAAACTCGCGGGCCGCCAAAGAGGGATGGCAGGTCGGTGGAGGGGACTCATTTTGGTCATATTGCTAAAAATAAGGATGGCCTCCCCCCTCACCCCCCTCAAATCACCAGCTGTTTGGTATTAAGGTAACTTGCCATTTTCAGCATGTAGGTTGGCCTAGCTCAAAGAAAGACGTTGTTGTTCTCATAGAGACAGGCACTGTGAAAACAGTAACATGCGGAATAATGTGGAACAGTGAAAATTGTCTCCTTAAATAGGCAACCAGTGGCAGGCTTAAACCAAATGTCTACATGTAGTGAGACAGACTGAGGTGCTCCCAGTCAGCTAAACTAGACAGCCAAGCCAGCCAATTACTTGTAAGTGCAGGAGAACAGGAGAAAATGTACAACCAAATGGACCAGAAGACCATCACAATGGACAGCAAGGCTGCTAATATTATAAGTTTGCCCAACGTATCTGTATTAGATATTCTCAAAAATACTACAAGAATCTAAATTGAAATACTAGGAAAGATTATAAGAACAGTTTGAGGTAAACACAATGGCCATACCAGGTTAAGACCAGGTGGCAATGGGGTCTAGAACTGTAGTCATTTTTGTCCTGATGACAAAAAGGAGGGAAAAAAGGAAATGCTAGTGTCAGTATCTAGTATCAAACACCCTGTGTCATATCTATTTCAGACATAACAGTTTTCCAAAGAAGCCCAAAAGAGCTATTTCTTCTCTATTCTGACTCGTCAGCTTATTTTTCTCCAAAGTGACCCTGCTGGTCAACCTGTGGCCTCTCCATCAGAGCAGCAGCTTCACATTACAAACAGCTCACACACACAGACAGACACACACTGCCACAGCCTGTCCTTTTTTTTGCCCTTTCTTTTCGTTGTTTGTGTCATTTTTAAATGCTTCACAGATGAGATAGAAAGAGACTGGAAGAATATCTCATTCACTGTTTCTCTCCTTCTCTCTGTCGTTCTTCGTTAGCAGAGCAGATGGTGTGAGTGAGCAGGCCGGTCATTTCTAAATCAATAGCCGGGCACATGGGAGTCACTGTGTGTATTTGGAAAAAGCCCATAACACTTACACTGTAGCATGTGCGTGCACATACACACAACACACACACACACACACACACACACACAAAGAAGCATTTCCAAGTGTACACACACTGTTCACGAAACCACACAAAAACAGACAAGAACTCACAAATATAGAAATAAATACACATTCATGCAGCACACCCATCCACAGACACATGTGCACAAAAACAGACACACATACACCACACATACACAAGTATATATATTATTTATGCGCACATGTGCACACGCACAGACATACACACACACACACACACACACACACACACACACACACACACACACACCAAATGGGGATAGAAGAAGAAGTGAGAGAAGGAGATGGAGAGTAAACCAATAGCCCTGCAGCTTATTTCTGAAGACAAGCTGTTGTTTAATATGACTGCAGCAGACGTCAGCCCCACGACAATCATTTAAACCTCCAGAGCCTGCTCAACTGGAGGAGATGCAAGTACACCCCCCGATCCAACCCCACGCCCCTCTCCTCCTATGTTACTCTGCTCTCCTTTCTCTTTCTTTCTCTCTCTCTATCCCTCGTACCTTCCTCACTCTCTCAGTGAACAGCAGTGGAAGCCAGAGGTGGTGGAAACATATTAATGCTTCATTAAAGTCATAATCCACAACCTGTTGTATCCTGGTTCTGTTTTGAAGTGATGACTGTCAGTAAGACATGAGGTGAGAGAACACACAGGGACAATTCTGAAGCCTTCTGTGGTTTTATGTCTGCTCCAGATGCTGCTGATTTGTTGGCAACATGTCATGTTAAAGTTTCTGTTTTGCAGAGAATGCTGCACACTTTTTTTGATGTTTGGTTTGATTCAGAATTAAAGGAACAATCCAGTTTGTTAATTCCTCATGCTGTTTAGGACCATCTCATCCCAAAAAGATAAGATAGTGTGGCCAGGCCTGGCTTCTAAAAAAGCAGGGCCTTTAAAATAAAACCGTAAAATGGGGTTTAAAAATGGGAGGGTTCAGTAAAAAGGGTTGACATTGCCCCTAGGGTTAATTCAGAGCCTAGGACTCAAAAGCACCTAGGACTTAAAAACACAGGTTCTTTGAAAAGGTTTGTTAAAAAACAAAAAGACTAGAATTAGACTAGGATTAGAGTACACAGAGGATGAAAGAAGAATGTCTAGATGTCTGGCCTCTCAATTGAGTCCAAATCTTTAGACAGCTTTTTACTATAATGTTACTTAAGTATGTTTATGGTGATAATGTCAAGGGGAAGCACAAAAGGGACAACAGAGACGAACATCCACATGAGGCATTCTCATATCCAGCCATGGTGGAGGTTGACTGCTATTGTGACACCAGTGCAAAATAGACAGAACATTGGCAGCCCAGTAACAACATATAAAGTTTGGAGGTGCTAGCCCACTCATTTCTTTGGGCTTCTGTGTCTTTTCAAATCCTTGGAGGTTTTTTGTTCCATATGAACTGAAAGATCTGGTTGTCAAGAGAGTGGAAAAAGTGTTTTGGAATAAAGAGGGGGATGCATTTAATAAGATACAGGAATTTTGGAGGTACATTCATTTTTAAACAGTTTATCCTGCCAGCAAGAGATAAAGGTAAGATAGACCAGCGGAGGAGATCTTCAGTCAGTCGAGCAAGCAGAGAGAAGAAATTACACTAAACACAAATCTGAAAAGTTCCTGGCCACACGGATGCCTAATTATTTAAAATTACGCAGAGATCTCTTAAATGGTATGTTCAAGAGGGGGTAGACTGTAGTGTTAATGGGCATAAGCTGACTTTTCTGAAAATGTCATTTGTAACCTGAAATTTGCCCGAAATCCTCCCCAGCATAGCCAGCACAGGGGGAATAGATCTGTGTGGGCCGGAGACGAACAACAAGAGGTTATCAGCATTCAAGTCAGTTTGTGCTCAGCCCCTCCCCTTAAGATGCCCCACATCTGGACCTGAGGGCCACTGCCAAAGGTTCGATGGCGATGGCAAATATTAAAGCCTTAGTCTGTAATTATTTTTTGGTTATATTTGCTAAAATTGTCATTATGATCGGACAGTTGAATAAGATACAGGTCAGCTGTGTAAAAATCCACTGTCTGTGGCTCCACCCAGTGGCTGTAATTTGATTTGCAAGAATCCACCGCTCCCGGTACAATACAACCAATTACAGCCGGGGGGTCTCCCTCGCACAGCTACTGGGCAGTGTCTGCTCTTACCTGGTCAGATACTTTCAAGCTCAAACTGTAAACAATGATGGAGAAGCAACTGAGCAAAAACATGCCTCAAAGAGAAGAAATAAGAAGACTGATGAAGAAAAGCAGCGAAAAAGAAAGAATTGGACTGAGAACTGGTTAGCAAAAGTGTCTTTCAAGTGACTGGGTAGTTATAACGTTTTTTTTAGTACTCTCTGAAGTGGTTGAATTGGTTTAGTGCTTCAAAAAGGCAGCATGGCCAAAATGTAATAGGTATTGATTAGCTTGTAACTCCGCCTACCACGATGTGAGGAATATTGTTTGTTACTCAGGATATCTACATTGATCTGCATGAGGCACTCGTCATTTTAATTTAGTTGTATTGATCTGAAATAGAACAATCAGGGCTTATGTTGTTGTTAATTTGTTAATTTGAATGCGCCATCTTGGTTATCTGGCATCCTCTGTTACCGTGGTTACAAGCCTGCTCATGCACAGCAGGCTCCTCTGTGGGGAGGGGCTTTGAAGGCAGGGCTGCAGCAGCACAGAGGAAGAAGGAGGGATCTGGGAGCTGTATCATTCAAATATTCTGTTCATGAAGTCCACTTTTTTTCTCAGTGGCCTAACCTAGTACCACGTTTGAAGGGGAAATAATCAGAATACTTATTGTTTGTGCGGATACAGGTAAGAGGGATGTGTATAGGAGCTTAATCCGAGAAGAGAATTTTTTGCCAAAATCCAAAACCGTCAAAAATCAAATAACTGTCTGATGTTGTGAAAAGAGTGCCTATCTTTAATGAACCCTGTTTGATCAGTGGGAATAACGGTCGCCAGAACAGATTGCAAACGTTTTGTAATCTTTGCCAATAGCTTGAAATTCATGCACAGCAGAGAAATAGGGCGAAAATTGCTGCAGTAAAGAGGATCTTTGTCCTTTTTTAATATTAGAGACATAGTGCCCTGTTATGTGGCGGGGAAAAGGCCAGATTGTAGTGATTCACTGAACATATTTAACAGTAGTAGAGATAGTTTATCAGCAAGTGTTTTAAAAAATTGTCCGGAAAGCCATCTGGCCTGGGCATTTCCTACTCTGCATCGACATTAAAGCACTTTTAAGTTCACCGATTGTAAAGAGTTCATCCAAGCCAGAGGATGTTTCAGGGTCAATAGAAGGGATGTTTAAGGGCCTAAAATTGAAAGAATTGGTCATAAATGGTTTTAGGATTCATAGTTGGTCCACTGGTAGTATTGGCAGCAAGCAGTCTACTTGGTTTCCCTCCGAATTCATAGTAATTATGCAATGATTTTATTAGTGATGCTGTTGCCTCATTAGAGACCAGGGTGTCAAATTCATCTTTTTTCATGAGCACTCAAAAAGATCTTCATTGGGTAAGTCTATGCATTTTGTTTGTAGTTCTGATATAGCTCTGGAGAGACAAGTGCTTCTTTCAGCAGTAATCTTTCTCTGGCAAACAGAGTAAGATATTACTTCTCCTCACACATACAGTGGAGATCAAAATTACAGAACAATTAATTTATTCTGGAATATTTTTATTTTCATTGTTCAGAATATCCGCTGTGGCTATACCACTGCTGTACTAGCATGTTTTTTTTTAAATAACCAAGGTACTTCAACAGAAACCTTTATTTTGTGGAAAAAAAAACCAGTAAGCAAAATTAGAGAACAGTAACCACTGTGTCAAAAGTGAAGATTTAAACAATGTTTTTTTCAGGGCTATAGGATTCAAAAGTTAATAGGAAGTGTAGAGGCCCTTGCTTTGAATAACTTCAGCACATCTGCGCCCACAGGACATCATTAGTTTCTCACACTGCTCTGGTTTAATCTTGGTCCATTCTTCTTGCAGTCTCTTCTACAGTTTGGTAACTGTAGTGGGTTTCTTAGCCATTACTTTGTCGCCAAGGATTTTCCAGAGATTCTCTATGGGGTTATGATCTGGACTCTGGGCTGGCCATTTCATTGTTTCAATATTCTTAGCTTCAAGGAACTGCTTAACCCGTTTTGCAGTGTGACAGGGGACATTGTCTTGCATGAAAATTGCAGGGTTATTGGGAGACAACTGTAGTGAAGAAATTGCATATTGCCGAAGGAGGTTCACATAAACATTTGCTTTCACCCTGCATTGTAGCTGTACAAGAGGCCCAACTCCTGCTGCAGAAAGCATCCCCCAAACCATGACACTTCCTCCTCCAAATTTGACTGACTTCTTTACACACTTTGGGTTCAGTTTCCCCAGTTCGACGCCAAACATAATGTTTCCCATCAGACCCCCAAAAAATTGAACTTACTCTCATCACTGAAGCGCACTCTGGACCAGCTCTCCTCTGTCCACACAACATGCTCGTCAGCAAAGGCAAGTCTAGCCTTTTTATTCTTTCGGTTGATGAGAGGTTTGGTCACTGCTGAGTTGGCTTTCAGTCCAAATTGTCTTAAACGGCGAGACACTGTGTGCCGAGACAGATCCTTGCCCTGTTCAGCACTGAACTGGCGAGCAATTCCAGCTTCAGTGTTGAACCGATTTCCTATTGAGAGTCTTCACATAATTCTGTCGTCTTGTGCACTTGTTTTACGTGGACGACCAGCCTTTTTGGGGGACTTAAATGAATCTGTGTCCTTGTAAGGTTTCAATATTCTTGAAATCACAGACTTGGAACGCCCAACCTCTCTTGCAATGGCTGAGAGGGTCATCCCTTTGGCCTTCATCTGGACAACCTGCTGTCGCAGGGTTTCAGATACCTTAGAGCGGCCTGCCATCTTGCAAAGTAACTGGAAGAGCTGCCAGATAAATAGGGTGTGTCCAACAATTAAGTAAATTGTAACCAGGTGCCAGATTAACACCAATAACTGCAAGGTATCTGAAAGTGTTCTCTAATTTTGATCAGAGCTGTTCTGAAAATTTCTCAATAAGGTTTTTATATTATGTATGAGAATATACTTAAATTCTGAAATATGCTCAAAAAACCTGCCCTTATATTCACGTTAGCATAACCTTTAATATATTCAAGCAGTGACTTTAAAATTTAGCAAATTATAAGTTGTTATCTAATTTTGATCTCCACTGACTGTAGGCTTTGCCAAACTTTTGCTGTAGACACAGTTGGGTTGACATTTGTGAAAATGAAGAGGTCTATGTGACTGCTGACAGTGTTAACAAAATCGAGGTCACGCGGTAATAGTGAATTAAAGCAACAGGGATCTACCAGGAAGGCATATGTCAACTATGACCGTTGCATTGTCTGAAATTACCATGGGGTTATAGGAGCATGAGCTGACAGTGGAGAGTAATTTGCTGTTAATTAAAAATAAAACAATTTGGGAGAAAGCACCATGGATAGGAGAAAAGAAAGAGAACAGCTTGGTGCTAGGGTTGAAAAATCGCCACACATCTGAGACTGTGTTTTGCTCCATGAACAATTGATGAAACTTTTGATGAATAAAATTGGACATGTTTGTTAGACAAACGGTCAAGTTAGGGATTGAAACAACAGTTAAAGTCACCACCGAGGATATGCTGGCAGGAATGTAATTCAGGGAGAGAGAAAAATACGTTTTGGAAAAAAATCCTCATTTTCCCAATTTGGACCATACACATTTGCCAAAGTTATATTATTGCCACAGATTTTCCCTGAGATGATAATAAAGCACCAGTTGAGGTCTGATATGACCTTGGACACTGAGAGTGGGACTGATTTGTGGACAAGAATAGCAACCCTATGAGCCTTACTTGAGAAGGAGAAGTGGTAAAGCTGGCCTTCCCACCCTCTACAGAGTTTAAGGTGATCTGATGGCTTGAGCACTGTGTACAGTGCTTTACAGGAGAGTTCGGCTCTTTGACATTCCAACTAATAAATCTTAAGTCTCCCCTTGGTGTTGTCAGGGGGCTAGAACTTAACATAGAATGCTATATGGTGGACTGGGGAGGTGTTATACCAGTACTTGCTTTGGTTCTGTTTGTGTTTTCCCTCACCTGCTCCTTCCCTGTGTGTGTGTCTGTGGGCGTGGCGGCTGCGGCAGCAGAGTGGCGCACCTGCTCCTTATCAACTCATCCCCTAGTACATTACCCCGGTCCCTCCACAACTACAGTGCCAGATTATTCCGTAACTAGCGGTGATTACATTGTTCCAGAAGTACCTAGAATTAGCTTGACACATTCTATGTTCCTGTGTTCATGTTTGTCTACTAACGCTCATTTTGTTGGCTTGCCCTGCAGAAAACCCCAGCACTTCTCCGCTCTGTTTCCTGCCAGCTAACCTTCCTGCGTCCCTTCACGCCGGCTCCTGGAGACCTTGCCTGCCTGCCTGCCTACCTGCCTGCCCATCTCCCGGTCTGCCCACCTGCCAGCCTACCGGTCTGGACATCACGCCTGCTTTTCACCTGAACGCATCATCCAGAAATAAACCTTTTCCCCATGAAGTTCTGTCTCCAGTCTCTGCATTTGGGTTTACTGGAACTCAACCATAACAACTCCCCTATCCCCATGACGCCTCCCGCCTGCAAGCTAGCAGCCTGATGATAGAGGACATGGCATCGAGTTGCAGAAGCAGCACACATAAAAAAAAACGAAAAAAAAAAGACATCAAGCATACAGGACACTCCCACACATCCCCTCCCCTTAGCCCAAGCCCCATTCGAGTTGCTGTAAGGAACGACAGCAGCCCACATCACTCTGATACATAGATATTTCTTAATGCATATCTTAATACTTCCTTAAACCTGCTTGACATATAAAAAATAAGTAAATAAATAAATAATATGTAGTATGTAAATAACCACCCAGATAATAGGCCAATGTGGACATGGTCATAAAAAATATGTTTTGAAAGTACAGAGGTGACCCAATAAGCAAGAGGGCTACATTTTGTAGCTAGCTAAGCTAGCAGAGGTTAGATGCCTCAGACTATGTGCTGAGACCCTAGTTGTACTGCTGCTGAAGTTTGGTGCTGTTCTGAGCATTATTTGTGGCTTTTTGGTGGCGGTTTATATTTGGATCCATTTACTGCAGTGTATTGTTGTCGTGCGGTCGTTTCTGAGGTTGATAAAACTCCGTAAATTAGCGGTCTGCTAACTTTATCTCTCGAGAGGGAGTCTAACACAGTTTCGAGGTGTGTTAGACCATGGATTAAATTTACACCGGAATATCCCTTTAGTCTATTTGCCCTGTGAGCATCTGCACCTTTTTCCTTGAATGCAGGGCTACATACTCCCAAGATTTCCCAGAAGTAAGTGTTAAATGAAATTGCAGGGGTAGACAATAAGGGAAATTTGCCACTGGCCCAGTGGGGCCAATGATTTGAAGATCACTGGCCCCACCATTCTAACCACTGGCCAAGGACAATGTCAGGTATCGATCCTTGGAGCATTCTGGTGGCCCTGACAGTTTTAAAAGTACATCCGGGCCACTGGGCCATTTATATTGTCGACCCCTGAATTCTTCTAACAACTCTTCTTACAACTGATATGCAGACAGAGACACCCCTGCTCAATTTACTACGAGTTTTGTTGTTTCAATCACACTTGTTCTTGTATGGCCAGTGGCTTATGGGGGACTAGTCATCAACTCTTGCTGTGACTTGGCTGAGAGATATGGGAAGCTAGACATTATTTTTTACTGCTTGCATGCTGTATATGGTGATCTTACAGGATGTGCCAGGGACAGACCCTAATGTATCACTTCACAACACTAGCAACAACATTGTACTGTTCACAGTTGTAGAACATGGTGCAAAACATCGCCAGAGAAAGCCCCCCCAAAAATTGGCCCAGCTGGTCTTCTTGTTGGCATGTTACATACTACCGCACAAAATAAGCAACTTTCAGACCCCATGCTAATTCATATTTTATTTTTCAGACGACCCCCTGCTGTTGGGTTGGCTAGTTATCGAGCAATAATCTGATGCAAGCACAAGTCTCAACCCAAATCATTAATCACATTTGACTCAACATGTTCAGCTGCAATCACTAGCCCCTTTCACACAGAGATGCTGCATTATCGCTGCAGCCGTGGTTTGCCAATTCTCTGCTGTATGTCATTCACACAGAGCCAAGCAGCTGTGGATCCTGAAGAGGCGTGACGGTCCATGAAGACATCTGTGTGTTTTCAAGGTGTTTCCCCGGCATTCCCCTGTCAATCTAAACCTGCTGACTGTTTAGAATCATATGGATGCTGTTGTAATGTGTTGTGATTGAGATCCTGACCAACCAAACATCCTGGAAAGTATCAAAGTTACATTTTCGCTCTAAATTACATAATTACATAATCGCCATCAGTCAGTTGGACACTGTCTGACTCTGTCACTCGTGGCAAGGGAGGCTGTTTTCTGTTAACTGAAGTCTCGGTCTGGGGGACTGACCATCGCGGTGATTTCTTTTCATCACAAACACTTGGTGAGTTAAAGTTTTTTGCCAGTGACGGACGCTGTTTTTCAGGCAGAAAAGTGACAAAAAGTAGGACAGACAGGAGGACAGCCACTTTTCCATGTATCTGATGTATTTTTTCCTCATATAAGTTGCCAAAGACAGTGACAGTTACTATGTTACTGTTGTGTGGTCATGTAACGTTGCTTTGTGGGACATTTCTCTGTATTTAGTTGAGTGAAGGACCTGTGTAGTTATCAGACTGTCAGATCGACATGCCCTCGATAAGCGCAGCCGGCTTATCCATTCACACTGGATCAGTTCACCAATACTGTGCCTGTAATACTACCTCCTGAAGCATTTCAGCGCTGAAGCGAAATTTCCTCCCTTGCCTCCTCCAAGAAATGCACACAGAGGCGGAGGCGGAGAATCAGTGCAGGATACCCGAATCCAAACAGTAGTGTGAATGGGGCTTGTGTTAGTGCTGACAAAATATGTTTGAAAACATGTTTTAACTGCTTGTTATGGCTCCCATAGAGCAGCATGCTGAGAGCAGAAACAAATAACCTGCACCATGAAGTTACAATATATTTTAACACAATCAATTGTCACAGTGACAATATCAAGCAAGGCTGAAAATACCCCTAATTATTCTTTAAATGATGCCATGTCAACTCTCTTTACTTTCACAGACATAAATTAAACTGTTTACTGATTGCCACTGGGGAAGTAGCACAATTGGTGAGTAAAGCTTTTTGAAAATGAGACGAAACCCAGAGGAGCTTCTTTGGAGCCACGGCAGAGTTGTCAGCCCACCTCTGAATGAGCTGAACAGTGAGCTGAACAACAGGCAGCATTTTGGGTTGGAATTAAAACTGTGTTTGTAGGAGGAGAATCACTGATGTGATCAGCCAACTGGATTCAAATTGCGAAATAGTAATTACAAATAATTAATCTTCAGTAATCCCCTCTGACGGAGCTTGGTTTACTTCAACCAACCTCTCCGAGAGAATTGCACTACAAATCTCTATCTTAACATTCAGTCTGTTAGTGACTCCCAAAGTCTTTGAGAAGAACTCAAAAATAGACAAAAAGATGTAAAATGGTTTGAAAATAATCAAAGTGATGGACAACCAACATGTTTACTCAAACTAACCAGCCATAATCTCATAAAGACCAAAGATTAAGATATATAATAATTTTCTGCCTGCAATATACAGCACATATTCACAGAATTAATCAACAGCCTCATATACAGAGCCATAATGAAGCGAAAAAGCTGTCTGATAAATGCGAGCTGTGCTCAGCTTCAGGCAACTTAATTCTGAAGAGGTGAGCCAAAAAGGGAGATGAAAAGGAGAAAAAATGAGTGAGGCTATTCATCCATTAGTTTGTGAAGTTCCTTCCCCTGAAGGTGTGAAGACATGATTGGAGGTCACTGACATTGATTTGTGTATGTGTCTGAGTGTATTTTTTTTACTGTGAGCTATGTGCACTGCAGTGTGCTTTGTTATTTTGCTCACAACATGCATCTAGTTATTTCAGATCACTGGAAGAAATGAAAAAAAGGTTTTCACGGTTTGCCTCATATTACTGCCTTTTGTTATCTAGAGTGTGATTTGTTTAAAAAAAGTTATTCTGATCAATACCAAACTGTTTTTGGATAAGTAGATGAAATGTGATCCTTTTCAACGAATCACAAAATGACATAAATAACCATTCCTAAAATAACATGACTGTGGACCAGCAGCAGGTGTACTGGACCTTCATCACACACTTACAGTTTGGTTGTGTTTAGGAAAACATTGTGATACTGCTCAAAATAACTACATTGCATATGCAAATTAAGTATGAAAGTACCAACGTTACATACATAAGTTCATTTACGCATATGTGACTTGAATTTTTGCCATTTCCTTGTGTCGTACTGCATACATTTTCTTATGACTAAAATTCCATCCATGAAAACAACCAAAGGACGAGAAATCTCTCTTCAGTTGACTGCATACATCTCACATCCAAACTGAGGCCACAGCCTGTGATGAAGAGTTAACAAGCATTACTTTATAAAAGAGCCGAAGTCATGCCCCTTCAGGTTTTCCTAATATAACCTTATTCAGAAGAAAACAGTGCAGTAGCAAATGGGGAGAGACAAATACAGTGGCTAGAAAAAGTATTCATACCCCTTGAATTGTTCCACATTTTGTCACGTTCCAACCACAAACATAAATGTATTTTATTGGGATTTTATGTGATTGATCAACACAAAGTGGTGCATAATTGTGGAGTGAAAGATACCCCAAAATAAAATTCAGTGCAACAAACCAATTGCCTTCAGAAGTCACCTAATTAATAAATGGAGTTCACCTGTGTGTAATCTAATCTCGATATAAATACAGCTGTTCTGTGAAGGCCTCAGAGGTTTGTTAGAGAACATGACACACCAGACAGGTCACGGATAAAGTTGTGGAGAAGTTAAAGCAGGATTAGGTTATGAAAAAATATCCCAAGCTTTGAACATATCATGGAGCACTGTTCAATCAATTGTCCGAAAATGGAAAGAGTATGGCACAACTGCAAACCTACCAAGACATGGCCGTTCACCTAAACTGACAGGCCGGGCAAGGAGAGCATTGATCAGAGACGCAGCCAAGAGGCCCATGATAACTCTGGAGGAGCTGCAGAGATCCACAGCTCAGGTGGGAGAATCTGTGCACAGGACAACTATTAGTCATGCACTCTACAAATCGAGCCTTTATGGAAGAGTGGCAAGAAGAGAGCCGTTGTTGAAACAAAGCCATAGGGAGTCCCGTTTGCAGTTTGCCACAAGCAATGTGGGGGGCAACCCAAACATGTGGAGGAAGGTGCCCCCGCAAATGAGTGTGTGTGGAGGAAAACTAACACTGCATATCACCCTGAACACACCATCCCCACCGTGAAACATAGTGGTGGCAGCATCATGCTGTGGGGATGCTTTTCTTCAGCAGGGACAGGGAAGCTGGTCTGAGTTGATGGGAAGATGGATGGAGCCAGATACAGGACAATCTTGGGAGAAAACCTGTTAGAGTCTGCAAAAGACTTGAGACTGGGGCAGAGTTTCACCTTCCAGCAGGACAGCAAGCCTAAACATACAGCCAGAGCTACAATGGAATGGTTTAGATCAAAGAATATGCATATGTTAGAATGGCCCAGTCAAAGTCCAGACCTAAATCCAATTAAGAATCTCTGGCAAGAAGCTCTCCATCCAATCTGACTGAGCTTGAGCTTTGCAAGGAAGAATGGGCAAATATTTCTCTATATGTGCATCGCTGGTAGAGACTTACACCAAGAGACTTGCAGTTGTCATTGCTGTGAAAGGTGGTTCTACAATGTATTGACTCAGGGGGGTGAATACTTATGCACACCACACTTTTCTGTTTTTTATTAGTAAAAACTTTTGAAAACCAAGTATCAATTTCCTTCCACTCCGCAATTGTGCACCACTTTGTGTTGGTCTATCACACAAAATTACAATAAAATACCTTTACATTTGTGCAATGTGACAAAATGTGGGAAAGTTCAAGGGGGATGAATACCTTTGTAAGCCACTGTACATTTTTGTTAATTGTAACATAAATCAAACATACAATGTTTGTCAATTTAAAAGATAATTTTCCAAGTCAATAAAGTGTCAGTTTGTTATAATTAGGTAAAATCTCATGTAGTTTTGTGTTTAAGCGCTCAGTGAACTACATTGTCTTGCTCAACACGTCACAAACACCAACAACTTTATACAGAAAAAGTATTAACAAAGGTGAAAATCACATTTTGACAACTGCAGTCATGAAAGAAGAGTTGGTCAGTTCTGTGAGCTGTTCATGTACAGGAGCAGCTCTACAATGTTTAAGTTATGGATTTGGTGAGCGTTCAGTGAATGTTCAGTGAGATGACGTCAATAATGCTGCTGTTCGCTGTGTAGCTGTATTATCAGTCTGATATTTCATATATTTCAAACTGCGACTTTCTCAAGATGAAAAAAACATATTTTAAATTGAAAAACATCATATGTCTCATTCATGTCACAATGTCAAATGTGTCTCTCTCCATTCACTGCCATACAAAGTATTTTTTTTTTTTTAATCCCATGAGGTAAAACAGAGGGGGAGTGACTTTATAGCGGCATTATATTTTAAGGGGTCACAAGCCAAAAAGAGGTGCTGCATCATATTTTACAAGCTAACTTGAAAAGCTAACTTGAAAGTTTCTTCTCTGATTGTAAAACATTGATGAATCCAGTACGATTTATATAGAGTCTATGCAAACTGTTTAGATAAAGAACTAAATTAAATGTCTCCCACATGTATGGTTCGATGCTGTAATGATAGTAAGATTGAAGCAGCTGTTCCATGAAAACACATTGCTCGCTATTTGACCCATCATCTTCCAATAGAGCCACCAAATAATTGTACTCGTCCATACTCCCACAGGTGAGTTTAGACAAAGTTGTAAATTATGCAGCCTTAACGCTCAACTTTGACAGCAAATCAGCACCTCTGAGAATTTCCACATCTCCCAGTAGCAGGATAATGGAATTTCATTCCATAATCTCATCATTTAGGAGAGTCGTACGAATGCTAATCCAGGATATGGATTGGTGTTTATAGTAGCCGGTAGAGCAGAATGTGAATTATACTCCTGGCATGCAGCTACAAGTCAAAGTAGCTGAATCTGTCTGACTGGGTCACCAGGAGCTTCCAATGAACACGGCAAATTTAGTGGTGAGAGGGCTGGAAAACACGGCCTAAGCAGGACCTATTGCAGCAGCCAGCTTTTGCCTCTGGTAACTAGGGCCAAATGTCAGTCAGCTAATAGGATCGCTAACATTAGCTGCATGACTGAATGAGAAACTGTCCAACAGCAGCTAAACTCCATATAAAACCTCAGTACTAGTTTCCCTGTTGTCAAACGGGCAACAGTTGGTTTCTGAGATTGTGTTTGTTCCTGGTGTCCACTTAAAGCCCGGTGCCACTGTTACATGCTGCCTTAGCAATGAGTAGACCCATCTGCTCATGTGTGTTTCTGTACAGTCATCAGGAAGGCCTGTGCCCCTGTAAATACATTGCTCCAGCAGCGTCTTTCTGACATTAAATCTTCTGCAAGCTCTGTGCTACTTACTCACTGCTTGAAGATGAAGATTAATTGATGGATGGGTGGCATGATAACATGAACTTTTGTACACTTTTGGCATATTTTGTTAACTAGATTGATTGAAAGCTCCAGAACCGTTGATATATGAAGAGATGAATTTGTTTTGTGAATGCCAAAACAGATGTCATTGAGACTATTCCTCTGGTAGTCCTAATGTTTCTAAAATTGATGATGACTGATTGGGCTGGCAGACATTGTTAATCAGATGGCATTATTATGGCTAGATACCAGAAAAGTGAAATATTTGTTGTTTTTGTGTTTGTTTCTTTTTCAGTGAACTGACCCTTTAATACTTTTTCCATTGGTTCTCATTATGAACGCTTGTGTTCTCATTTGTCATGGTTCACAAAGTCCAACGCACATGATTCTGTGTATTACTGCAATAAAATATACTGCTTTTTTCACAAAATATAATTCCATGTTTTTCTTTCCTTCCCTCTGTATGTGACTCTGTGTTCTTTAACATATGCAACACTCTGAGTCTCTGTTGTTGCTGCTGCAGTGAAGAATGGCAGAATAAAGCCAAGAGTTTACTGTTGCCAAGGGCTGTGTGTGTGTGTGTGTGTGTGTGTGTGTGTGTGTGTGTGTGTGTGTGTGTGTGTGTGTGTGTGTGTGTTTGGGGGGGACTGAATGGTGAATGTGCATGAGGGAATGCTTGTGTGCATATGTATGTATGTGAGTGTTCATCTCTGAGCGATAACGGCTGTGTTGTGTTGCCAGCAGAGAGAGAGAGATTCAGAGGGAGACCGTGAGAGGGGAGAATCAAAGAGAGAAGGAGAGAGAGATGACTCCCAGAGGTGCCTCTGGGTGCCTAATAGTCTGAAAGATTCTGTCACAAAATATTACCTCTACTGTTGCAGGGGAGCTTTAGGGACATTGCGCGGGTGGAGAAAGATGACGTGGGGTGAGGACAAGCAGAAGGAGTCTCACTCTCCCCTTTGTGGCTCCCTGTCTCCTCCTGGACAAATGAGGAGCTGAGGCTGTGGAGAACTTAACATCCCATTTAAGGCTGTGTGTAATGAGACTGACTCTCTGCTGGAGCTCCATGCCTTGCTTAGGGACACTTCAGGGCATCGTATGTAAACTCATCTGCTGCTGCTCATGGCTTGCTGCCCCTCTTAGGCCAACAATTCTTTCATTTATTTTTGCTGAGTGACAATGTTCGGACATGAAATATTTGCTATCTTTTCTCTGGTGGGATTTAGTGATTTGCTGTACGCCTGATGTTTTCAAAGCGTGTTTGCTTTTTTATTATTATTATTATTATTATTATTATTATTATTATTATTATCATTATTTTTTTAAACGTATTTTATTGTCTTATTTTGTCTTTAACATGTCCAAATAAATAAATAAATGTTTAAAATGTATGGTTCCAGATTTTCATAATGGAAGACTCATGCTCTTTTTTTATGTGGAAAAACACTGAAAAACATTCAACGTTACCAGCAC